>NC_081376.1:1403298-1703298 GCF_030684315.1 Stegostoma tigrinum | reverse complement strand
TGTGTTGCAATGTGTAAAATCAATGAAAAACTGCTAAATCATGCAGCTGAGCAAGAGATCTGGGGATTTAAATACAATCTTCCCTCAAAGTTGAAGTAGTTTGCTGAAATGATAAAAGGCCAACAGCTTAAATCAGGCTTCAATACCAGAAATACAATATTGTGCAGAAGCTCCTTGAGGTCAAGTTGAGGTTCAAGGAGGGATATGTCATCACGCCCTTTTCTCCAGCTTTGTCACCACCATTCTTAATCTTGTCATGAACAAGCTTCCCAGTGGCCTGGACAGGATTGATGAAAAACCTTTTAACCTCAACCAGTTGAAATCAAAGAAGAAAATGACACTGACCTCACTTATGGAACTTCAGGATGTGGTTCACAATATAATTTCCACTCTCAGAAGTCTTCAAATAGGCCTTAAGGCCTTTGCAGAAGTATAGTGAAGAATTAGCCTCAACCTTGAATTTGCCACCCAGGTTGATAGTGTTGTTAAGAAGGCATATGGTGTGTTAGGTTTGATTGGTAGAGGGATTGAGTTTCAGAGCCATGAGGGCATGCTGCAGCTGTACAAAACTCTGGTGCGGCCGCACTTGGAGTATTGCTTACAGTTCTGGTCGCCACATTATAGGAAGGTTGTGGAAGCATTGGAAAGGGTGCAGAGGAGATTTTCCAGGATGTTGCCTGGTGTGGAGGGAAGGTCTTATGAGGAAAGGCTGAGGGATTTGAGGCTTTTTTCGTTAGAGAGAAGAAGATTAAGAGGCAACTTAATAGAGACATACAAGATGATCAGAGGATTAGACAGGGTGGACAGTGAGAGTCTTTTGGCTCGGATGGCCATGTTTGGCACGGGGGGACATAGCTTTAAATTGAGGGGTGATAGATATAGGACAGAAGTCAGAGGTAAGAGAGTAGTATCTGCGAGGAATGCTCTGCCTGCAGCTTGAAGGGCATTTAAATGGTCGTTGGAATAGTGTAGGTTAGATGGGCTTCGGGTTGGTTTCACAACATCGAGGCCTAAAGAACCTGCGCTGCACTGTTATTTTCTTTGTTCTAACCTCAAGATGACTAAAATCCTTTACCAATCTGTCAAGTTGTGGTCCATCTTTTCATCAAAATTAATAGAGAAATCCTCCCAAATGTAGAACATTTCCCTTACATGGGACGCTGTCTCTCTTCTCAGGCTGACATTGATACAGAGGTTATAACATTACGTCCAATCTGCGAGGGCTACCTTTGGATTCCCAAGGATGAGAATGCTCAACTGTGACATCTGTGCTGATAGCAAGATCCTTGAGTTCCAGGCATACATCGTTCAGCCTCTTCTATATGACTGCGAAGCCTGGACAACATACAGCTGCCACTTCAAAACCCTTTCAGCACAGTTTTGTCATGAATACTCCACATCAGCTAGGAGGAAAAACCTCCTAGCATCAGCATTGACACCATGATGATTTGAAACAAACCCCATTGGGCTGGCCAAGTACTTAGGATGCCCACGTTATGACTACCAAAGTAAATTTTTGTGAACTCAATGAAGGCATCTGAACAAGAGGAGGGAAAAGAAAGCATTTCAAAGACCTTGAAATGTTCCTTCAAGAAATACTACATCGAGCTCAAAGTATGGGAAATCTCCATTCAGAAGAAACCAATTTGGGGGAATCTCCTGCATGAAGGCACATAATTCTTTATGAACACCAGACAAGAAGTTGAAGTGTGGGCAAGTAACTGGGGAAAGGAATGCTAGTGTTCTCAAGGCCAAGACCATTTCCATCACCCTGAAAGACCTCCTGAACATGTGGTCAGATACGTGGCTCGAGTTCAGGCTAATCAACCCGCACAGAGCTCATGACCCGTGATACGGAATTTCCAAGCTGGGCAATCATACTCATCAGCCAGAGATGGCTCTTAATATTCTGCAGAATGTGATTTGATCACAAATGAGTACTGTATGTAGTTTTGAGCATTGCTATAGAAAGACCAGGTTTTATAGATTAATCAGAATGGTGCTGCAAGAGAAACTGGAATTAAGAGGAGATATGTGATACTTATTTTCATTTGTTTCTGGGCCACTGGCATCGCTAACTGGGCCAGCATTTATTTCCCATCCTCAGTTACCCTTGTAATTGTTGAATCGTTGTAGTCCATGTGCTGTCGGTAGACTCAGTCAGTAAGGGGGGAATTTCCAGGATTTTGACCCAGTGATAGTGAAAGAACAGCAATATATTTCCAAGTTGAGATGGTGAGTGGCTCAGACAGGATCTTGTAGGTGGTGCTGTTCCCATATATCTGTTACCCTTGTCCTTGTAGATGAAATTTGTCATAGGTTTGGAAAGTCCTATCTCACGATCTTGTGTAGATTTCTCAGTGCATCTCATAGATGGTATACACTGCTGCCATTGAGCACTGGAGGGAGCAGGCTGCTTTATCCTGGATGGTGTCGAACTTCTTGAGTGCTTTTGCAGCTGCACCCATCTCAGCAAATGGGGAGTATTCCCTCATTCTTCTGACTTGTTCCATGCAGCTGGTAGACAGGCTTGGGGAATCAGGAGGTGAGTTACTTGATGCAGTAATCCGAGCTTTGGACCTGCTGTTGTAGCCACTGCATTTAAATAAAAAGTCCAGATGAATTTCTGTTCAGTGGTAAAACCCAAGATTTTGGTAGTGGACAATTCAGTCATGGTTACACCATTGAATGTCAAGGGACAATTTATGGATTTTCTCTAACTGGATTTTCTCATTACCTGGTATCTGTGTAGTATAAATGCAACTTGCACTTAGCAGCCCAAGCCTAGATATCGTTCTGGCCTTGTTGCATTTGGACATGGACAGGTTCAGTATCTGAGGAGTGGTGAATGATGCTGAATATTCTGCTATCACTGGTGAACATCCCCACTTCTGACCTTATGATGGAGGGAAGATCATTGATAAAGCAGCTGAAGATGGTTAGGCTTAGGACTCTACCCTCTCGACCTCCTGCAGCTGACCTCCAACAACCAAAATGCCTCCCATTAGGAGAGGCGATGACCTGATAGTTTTATTACTAGACTATTAATCCAAACACTCAGGTAAAGTTCTGAGGACCTGGTTCAAATTCCACCATGGCACATAATGGAATTTGAATTGAATGAAAATCTGGAATTAAGAGTCCAATGATGATTGTAAATCCATTGTCAATTGTCGGAAAAACCCATCTGGTTCACTTATGTTCTTTAGGGAAGGAAACTGTGTGGCCTACATGGAACTCCAGATGGGCAATAAAAGCTGGTCTAACCAGCAATGCCCTCTTTCCCATGAAAGAATGGAAAAATATCGTCCTCTGTGCAGATATTATTCCAACCAGTGGTGAGTTTCTGCTGGATTCCCATAGGCTCCAGTTTTGGTAGCGCTGCTTGATGCCACACTTGGTCAAATGTAGCCATCCTTAGCTCACCTCCGGAATTCAACTGTTTTGACAGCGTTTGAACAAAAGCTGTAATGAATTCAGGAACTGATGACGTGGCCGAATTGAGGATCTCGGAAAGGGATCTGAGGGATGTGGCATATCTAGATTTTCAGAAAGAATTTGACAAGTTGTTGCATAAAAAAGTGAACCAGAAGGTTAGATCCAAGGGGATTAAGGGTAGAATATTGGTTTAAATAAAGGACTGGCTAACTGACAGAAAGCTGAGGGTCAGGATAAATGAGTCTTTGTCTGGATGGTGAATTGTTACTAGTGGGGTGCTGCAGGGTTCAGTTCTCTGAGGTCAACTATTTATAACGTAAAAAAATGATACGTAAGCAGAGACAAAATGTAACATAGCAGAATGCATGGATGCTTCTGAAATAGGTGGGAAAACAGCCTGTGATGTGAAATAAAAAACATACACAGCTGAACATTGATAGGCTCGGAGAATGGGCCAGAATCTGGCAGGTGGTTAATGTGGATAAGCGCGAGGCTTGCCTATTTTGTCCAGGAAAAAAAAAGGGTGAAGTATTATTTCAATGGAAGGAAGATTCGAAGTGTGTCAGTGCAGAGTTGTCTGGCCGTCTTTGTGCATGAATAGCCGAAAGTGGGTATGCAGGTACAGCATAGCATAAGGAAGGCAGATGGAACTTTGGCATTTATCACAAAAGGACTGGATCATTAAAGTAACAAAGTGTTTATCCTAATACATTGGGTGTTGGTGAGACCAGAGTGTTGTGTCCAGTTTTGATCCCCTCACTGAGGATAGATGCGTTTGCACTGGAGTCAGTTTGGAGGAGGTTTAACTGATTGATTCCAGGGATGAAAGGGCTGTCATATGAGAAGTGGCTGAGTAGCTTGCGCTTGTACTTGCTGGTGTTTGAAAGAGTGAGGGGGTGGTTCTGATTGAGGTATATAAAATAGTAAAGAGGATTGAAAAGATGGGCATTGAGCACATGTTCTGCATTGTGGGACAGTCTCAAACAAGAAGCTGTAGCTATCAAGTGAGGGATGGAATGTTCAAAATGGAGATGAGGAGAGTGTCGTGAATCTGTGGAATTCATTGCCCCGAATGCAATGGAGGCAGCAACAATCGATCGATTCAAGGAAGAAATAAATATGTTTCTGACGAAAAATAGGGATAAAGGGCAATGGGAGCAGACAGGAGAATGGAGTTGAGATCACGAAAAGATCAGCAACCACGGCTAACAAGATAAGTCAGGAACAGGATGAAAGCAAAAGAAAAAGAATAAAATGTGGTGTAGGTTAGTGGGAAGCCAGAGCATTGGGAAGCCTTTCAAAAACTAGCAGAGGACGACTTAAAAAGCAATCAGCTGGAAGATGATGAAATATAAGGGCAAGCTAGCCGGTAATATTAAAAAAAATTGCAGGAGTTTTTTTAAGCTGCAAAAGGTAAGAGAGAGGCAAGAGTACAAATAAAGAGAACAAAGAAAATTACAGCACAGGAAGAGGCCCTTTGGCCCTCCAAGCCTGCGCCAATCGAGATCCTCTCTCAAAGCTGTCCTCTATTTTCTAAGGGTCTGTGTCCATTTGCTCCCCACCCATCCATGTACCTGTCCAGATATATCTTAAAAGACGCTAACCTGTCTGCGTCTACCATCTCCGCTGGCAACACATTCCAGGCACCCACCACCCTCTGTGTAAAAGATTTTCCACGCATATCTCCCTTAAACCTTGCTCCTCTCACTTTGAACTCATGACCCTTAGTAATTGAGTCCCCCACTCTGGGGAAAAAGCTTCTTGCTATCCACCCTGTCTATACCCCTCATGATTTTGTAGACCTCAATCAGGTCCCCCCCCACAAATCTCCATCTTTCTAATTAAAATAATCCTAATCTACTCCCCCACTCTTCATAGCTAGCACCCTCCATACCAGGCAACGTCCTGGTGAACCTCCTCTGCACCCTGTCCAAAGCGTCCACGTCCTTTTGGTAATGTACACGGTACTCTAAATGTGGCCGAACCAAAGTCTGATACAACTGTAACATGACCTGCCAACTCTTGTACTCAATACACCGTCCGATGAAGGAAAGCATGCCGTATGCCTTCGTGACCACTCTATTGACCTGTGTTGCCACCTTCAGGGAACAATGGACCTGAACACCCATCAATTTTCCCGAGGACTTTTTCATTTACTGTACAGTTCGTCCTTCCAAAATGCAACACCTCGCATTTGCCCAGATTGAACTCCATCTGCCATTTATCTGCCACACTCTGGAATCTATCTCTGTTCTGCTGTAATCTCTGACAGTCCCCTTCTCTATCTGCTACTCCGCCAATCTGAGTGTCATATGGAAACTTGTTGATCAGACCACCTGCACCTTCCTCCAAATCATTTACGTCTGTCACAAACAACAGTGGTCCCAGCACAGAACCTTGTGGAACACCACTGGTCACAGGTCTCCAATTTGAGAAACTCCCTTCTTCTACCACTCTCTGTCTCCTGTTGCCTAGCCAATTTTTTTTATCCATCTAGCTAGCACTCCCTGGACTCCCATACGATTTCACTTTCTCCATCAGCCTGCCATGGGGAACCTTATCAAATGCCTTACTGAAGTCCATGTATATGACATCTACAGCCTTTCCCTAATCAATCAACTTTGTCACGTCCTCAAAGAATTCTATTTAGTTGGTAAGACAGGACCTTCCCTGCACAAACCATGTTGCCTATCCCTGATAAGCCCATTTTCTTCCAAATGGGAATAGATCCTATCCCTCAGTATCTTCTCCAGTAACATCACAACCACTGACATCAGGCTCACCGGTCGATAATTCCCTGGATGATCCTTGCTACCCTTCTTAAACAAGGGGACAACATTAGCAAATCTCCAGTCCTCCGGGACCTCACCCGTGTCTAAGGATGCTGCAAAGATATCTGTTAAGGCCCCGGCCATTTCCTCTCTCGCTTCCCTCAAAAACCTGGGCTAGATCCCATCCGGACCAGGGGACTTGTCCACCTTAATGCCTTTTAGGACACCCAACATTTCCTCCTTCCTTATGTCAACTTGACCTAGATTAAGCAAACATTTATCCCTAACCTCAACATCTGTCATGTCCCTCTCTTTGGTGAATACCGTTACGTAACGCGAGTACTCGTTAAGAATGTCACCCATTTTCTCTGACTCAGTGCATAACTTTTCTTCTTTATCCTTAAGTGGGCCAATCCTTTCTCTAGTTACCCTCTTGCTCTTTATATATGAATAAAAGGCTGTGGGCTTTTCCTTAACCATGTTTGCCAGCAATATCTCATGTCCTCTCTTAGCCCTCTTCATCCCTCTTTTTAGATGTGTTCTACATTCCTGGTATTCTTCCAAAACTTCGTCTGTCTTCAGTTGCTTAGACCTCATGTATGCTTCTTTTTTCCTCTTGGTAGTCTCACAATTTCACCTGTCATCCATCGTTCCCTAATCTTGCCTTTTCTATTCCTCATTTTCACAGGAACATGTCTCTCCTGCATGCTAATCAAACTCTCTTTAAAAGTCTCCCACATATCAAATGTGGATTTACCTTCAAATGGTTTCTCCCAATCTACATTCCCCAGATCCTGCTGAATCTTGGTATAGTTGGCCTTCCCCCAGTTTAGAACTCTTCCTTTAGGACCACTCCCATCCTTGTCCATGAGTATTGTAAAACCTACGGAATTGTGGTCGCTATTTCCAAAGTAGTCCCCTGCTGTAATTTCAACCACCTGGCCAGGTTCATTCCCCAACACCAGGTCCAGTATGGCCCCTTCCCAAGTTGGACGACAGACATACTGCTCTACAAAACCCTCCTGTACACGCCTTACAAATTCTGCTCCGTCTTGACCCCTAACACTGAGTGAATCCCACGCAATGTTAGGAAAATTAAAATGTTCCATCACCACCACCCTGTTTCTCCTACACCTTTCCATTATCTGTTTACATATTTATACCTCTATCTCACGCTCGCTGTTGGGAGGCCTGTAGTATGGCCCCAACATTGTTACTGCATCCTTCCTATTTCTGAGCTCTACCCATATTGCCTCACTGCTTGAGTCCTCCATGGGGCCCTCCTTCAGTACAGCTGTGATATCGTCTCTGACCAGTATTGCAACTGACATTAAAAAGTAGACAATAGATCGCTGGAAAAGGAGGCTGACGAATCAGTGTGAGGAATGAAGAGGAACTGAACAGGTATTTTGTATCAGTCATTGGTGGAAAACACCAGTCGCAGACTAGAACTTTGAGAGTTAGGGGCAGTCGTGAATACAACAGCCATAACTAAAGAAAAGGTGCTGGGGAAGCTGAAAAGTCTGAAGGTGGACCAATCACCCCTGGACTGTACTGTAGAGTTCTGAAGGAGATAGCTAAAGAAATTGTTGAGGCATTAGTGGTGATCTTTCAGGAATCACTGGAGATAGGGAGGATCTCAGGGGTTTGGAAAATGGCTAATGCAACACCCCTGTTTAAGAAAAGAGAGAGACAGAAGAAGGGAAATTATAGGCCAGTTAGCCTGACCTCAATCATTGGTAAGAGTTTGGAGTCCATTATTAAGGATGAGATTGCAGAGACCTTGGAAGTACATGACAAAATCGGGCTGAATCAGCACAGCTTCATCAAGGGGAAGCTATACCTGATAAATCTGTTAGAATTCTTTGAGTAGAAAGTGGTCAAGTTAGACAAAAGGGAGCCGGTGAATGTGATTTGTTTGGATTTCCAGAACGCTGTTGAGAAGGTACCAAATAAGATGAGAGCCCATAGTGTTTGGGCAAGGTACTGCCACAGATAGAGCATTGGCTGACTGGCAGAAGGCAGAGAGTGTCGATGAAGGGGTCTTTTACAGGATGGCAGCTGGTGACGAGTGGAGTCCCGCAGGGATCAGTGTTGGTACTACAACAGTTCACGTAATACATTGATGATATGGACAAAGCAACTGAGACATTGTTGCTAAGTTTACAGTTGACACAGTGACAGATGGAGGGACAGATAGTAGTGAGGAAGTTGCAGAAGGACTTGCATAGGCTAGGAGAGTGGGCAAACAAGTGACAGACAGAATACTGTGTGGGACACTGTGAGGTTATGTGCTTTGGGAGGAAAAACAGAGGCATAGATTATTTTCTAAATGAGAACGGGCATTTGAAGTCTGAAGCACAACTGTCCCGAGTTGCTTTGAGAAGGTAGTAGTCAGTTTCCCAATTGAACTGCGATAGGTGGATACAATGCCACCAGGGAGGGAATTTTGGATTTTGAGCCAGCATTTTATCATCTGAGCCTGAACATTGTCCAGGTCACTCTGCACAAAACAACCCTTTTTACCCCTGGAATTAACATTATGAACATTCTGAAAACCTCTGTTGTAAGCATATCCTGGCTTAATAGACTAAAACTGTACTCTGGTTCAAAATGCTCCTTAGGTTAACATGCAGGTTCAGTTGAACAGTTAGGAATGTAAATGCAATGTTAGCATTCATTTTAAGAGGGCTAGAATACAAGTGCAGGAATGTACTGCTGAGGCTATACATGGCTCCAGTCAGACCCTATTTGGAACATTGTGACCAATTTTTGGCTCCATATCTAAGGAAGGAGTCTGCCACTTCTTTGCCCACTCACCCAGCCTGTCCAAGTCCTTCTGCAGCTTCCCCACTTCCTCAATACTATTTGTCCCTCCATCTGCTGGCATTGGAGGGAGTCCAGAGGAAGTTTTCAAGAATCATTCTGAGTATGACGAGCTTGTCTTACAAGGAGTGGTTCAGGACTCCGGGTCTGTACTCGATGGGGTTTAGAAGGATGAGGGGAGAATGTGGAGAAGCCTGGACAGAGGTGGATGTGAAGAAGATGTTTCCATGAGTAGAAGAGACCTAGATCTTAGGGCACACCCTCAGAGTTGAATGGATGACCCTTTAGAACTGAGATGAGGAATTTCTTCAGCCGGTGGATGGTGAATCTGTGGAATTCATTGTTGCAGAAGGCTGTGGAGGCCAAGTCATTGACTCTGTTGAAGATATGAGTTTTATAGGCTCTTGGTTAGTGAGGGGATCAAGAGTTAGAGGGAGAAGGTGGGTGATTGGATGGTGGAGCAGAGAGTCAGTTGTAATTCCTAACATATTGAGGCTGGGATTTCAGCAAAGGTAATATTGAGGGCAGATGGTTAGATGCTCACTTGTTGGAGATGGTCATTATCTGTCACTTACATGGACTTTTTTTTTAAACTCTGTTGTGGATGTGAGCAACGCTGGCTCGACCAGCATTTATTATCTGTCCCTAGTTGCCCTTAGGAAGGTAGAGGTGAGTGGCCTTCTTGAACTGCTATAAGTACATTTGCTATAGGTAGATACAATGCCAGAAGGGAGGGAATTTTGAATTTCGACCCAGCATGTTATCCGCTGAGCCTGAACATTGTCCAGGTCACTCTGCACAAAACAACCCTGGAATTAACATTATGAACATTCTGAGAACCGCTGTTGTAAGCATATCCGAGCTTAATAGACCTAAACTGTACGCTGTGCTCCACGAGTGGCGTCACCAATGTCTTGTGTAGAAAGATTTTCACTCCTTCCCTCCTTGAAATAAAGATTTGCACCTCACTTACCTTCTAAAATACATACTGTGCATAGAAGCTAAATTTTTGTGCTTCATGTACATGCCGTTTGGAAATCCAAATTACCTACATCTACTGATTTTGCTTTTACTACCCGGTTTGTTGAAAAATTAGAATTCCTTGAAGTAGAAACTCAATTGGATTCACCATATTTTTAAATGTATCCTTTTCATATAACTTGTCAACTCTGCCTGAATATGATATGAATGGTTTGCTGCTGCCTTCTCAATAATAAATTCTAGCAATTTCCCAATGACAAATTTTAGACTGAGTAAATTCGTACTTTCCTGCATTCTGATGGGATCTTTCAAGAATCTAGAAAAGATTACAGCCAATACATCCATTCGGACAGCACGGTGGTTCAGTGGTTAGCACTGCAGCCTCACAGCGCCAGGGGCCAGGTTCAACTCAGGTAGCTGTGGAGTTTGCACATTCTCCCTGTGTCTGCGTGGGTTTCCTCCGTGTGCTCCAATTTCCTCCCACAGTCCAAAGATGTGCAGGCTAGGTGGATCGGCCATGCTAAATTGCCCGTCGTGTTCAGGGGTGTGTGAGTTAGAGGGTTGGGGTGGGATGCTGCAAGGAGCGATGTGGATTTGTTGGGCCGAAGGACCTGTTTCCACACTGTAGGGAACCTAATCTAATCCAATCTCTGCAGTCAATTCTTATATTCCTTCATGTTATCATCTAATTTAGTCTGAAGGGATGCCTGAGAACTTATGAAGTGAGGGAACAGGTTTTATGTCTGTATTAATTGAGGATGAATTGAGTGTGAGTTGGTTGTATAAATATGGGAGCTAGTAATTAGGGGTTGAAGTATATGGAGTATTATTAAAAGAAATAAAGCTCTGATGGTACGATGTTGGGTTGGACTCTTTGCATACCTGGGATCCAAGTCTCAGATCCAGGGAACCTGTTAACTTCGTCTTCTCAGTTTTCCTCAATGTTTCCTTGAGGATTTCCTTCTCCCTTTCGCTCCCTACTTTTCTCCCATTGATTTTTTTTGTATGTTTTCTACTGTGAAATCAGATAGAAAATATTGGTTCAAAGCTTGTGCCATTACCCTCATTTCCCATCATGAATTCCCCAGTCTCACCCTCTCATGAGCCATTATTCACTGTCTTTACTCTTTTCCTTTTGCTACACTTGTGGAAGCCTTTACTGTATTTATATTAATGGCTCCCTCATTATTACTTTGGTCATCTTTTGTTCACATCTGAAATATTTCCAGTTCCACAATTTTCCAATCTTTGTTTCAATTTATACTATCTTTAACTTTCTTAGATAGCAACAGATACCATGGTGCATTCGTGCGGGATAGCCTTTCATTCCAAATTGACAATATTTTTGTTCAGAGTTATGAAATATCCCTTGAAACATCTGCCATTGCTTCTTTATGGCCTTACCTTTTAAAATATTTTCCAAGTTCAACTCTGCCTTTATACTCCTGAATTATCTTAAATAAAAGTTGAAGATATTAAACAGTTTCAGGCCAAATTCTCATCCTCGTCCTTGATGTAAAATTCTACCACTTCCTGATCATTCTTATCCAGAGAATCCTCTACTATGTTATGATTGATGAGGTACATCTCAAAACATTTTACCAGGTCTAAAATATCTTAATCCCTGCTTGGTTCCAGTGGTACAGTTTTAAGACTCCAAATGCATTCTATGAATATATCCTGAGGGGTAGATAACTGCTCTTTACATCAAGGTGCCAATCAACCAAATATGACATCAAGGAGCCGTCGCAAAGCTGCAGTCAGTAAGAATCAGGTGAAAAACCCTCTGCCGGCTGGAACCTTACCATAAAGGAAGTGGTTGTGGTTGTTGGAAGTCAGTTGCCCCAACTCCAAAGCGTCACTGCGGGGGTTACGTAAATTTGTGCCCTGAGCTCAACCATCTTCAACTGTTTCATCAAATGCCATCCCTCCGTCAGAAGGTCATACGTGGGGATGTTCTCAGTTGATTGTGCAATGTTCAGCACCACTCATAGCTCCTCAGATGCTGAAGTAGTCCATATCCACGGAACATAACTAGTTTTGAGCTGAAGAGAAGCAAGTGACAGTTGTGCTGCGCAAGTTACAGGCAATGAACGTCACCATTAAGGAGAATCTAACCATTGCCCCATGACTTCCACTCCTTTACTGCCAATATTCTGAGGCTTATCAGGTTTCCAGAAACTGAATTGGACCGAACTTATAATTATTGTGATGACAAGAGCAGGTCAGAGGTTAAGAATTCTGCAGTGAATAATGAGCCCCCTGTCTACACAAAGCCTGTCCACATCTATCAAGCCCAAGTCAGGAATGTAATCTCCACTGGTCAGGACTGGTGCAGCTCCGTCAACACTCAGGAAGCTTGAATCATATGGACAAAGCAGCCTGTTGGATTGAAAGCACCCACCACCTTCAACATCTGTTCTATCATCACTAATGTATAATTAGTGCCCCATGCAAGTTTCCCTCCAAGCCACACACTATCCTGACTCGGAACTATATCACTGTTCATTAGTAGTCATTGAGTTAAGATTCTGAAGCTTCTTTCTGAACAGCACTGCTCGAAGGACTGCAGTTATTCAAGAAGGCAGCTCACCACCACCTTCTCCAGGGTAATTGGGCTTAGCCAGCAACATCCACATCCTGTGAATAAAAAAAAAAGAATTTTCCAGGCTAGCTGTGCCAATTGGATTCAGTTTATTGTAACATCTTTCTTAGAAGATCCCATTACTTCTTGGTCTATAGACTGTATGCTCTCCTGGACTGTATCTTCTGTCAGGGGATCTATGAATTTGAAACTGTCACAGCTGTGACTTCTTTCCTTTGGTGTTCCTTAGATCTACCCAAACTGATTCTATATTTTGCCTGGGAGCCAGTTAGCTCAGTTGGCTGGTTTGTAATTCAGAGTGATACCAACATCATGGGATCTTACACTGTCTGATGTTACATTGAAGGAGTCTCCTTCTCAACCTCTCTCCTCATCTGAGTGTGGTAACCTTCAATTTAAACCACCTCCAGTTATCTCTTTCGACTGTGAGAGCAGCCCTGTGGTCCCGTCTGGGACTATAGTGACTTTGAATCTCCAAACCAAGATAATTCCTCACCAATGTATTGATCTCATCCTTGACACAATACAGAAAACCAAAAAAATTAAATCCAATGAGATGAATTTTGAATCAGTAATTATACATGGCATAATTTGACAAAAAATGCACTGTTGTTAAAACAATTAGCAATTCAACCAGAAAGGCAACTAATGTGCATCCTGGATCTGTATATCACTTGAAATTATTCAATTGGATAGTTTTAGTATTTGACCACAAGATGGAGAATTCTGTTCAGGTGATGTTGTAGCCAGAAGATAGAAAGATTATGGAAATGTTTGGAGAGATATGGGCCAAGCACAGGCAGGTGGAACTAGTTCAGTTTGGGATTGTGATCAGCATAGACTGGTTAGACCAAAGAATCTGTTTTCATGCTGTATGACTCTATGAAACCCAAGCTTAATTGTCCGAAACTCACATTCAGACAGATCTACCCTTTATCATAATCTTACAGAAAGATAGCCGACTTTATCCCTCAGAATTGCAGACTCTTTAGTTTTACATCCTCAAAGACATTTAGCAGGGATAGCTTGGATTATAGAGTGAGTTGAGTAGATTGGTTCATTATTAATTCTTAACTAAATTTGATTTACTTTACATTTTTAGACAACATCAAGTGAAGATGTGCGTGATTTCACCAAGGTGCTGAAAAATAAGTTCAGATCAAAGAAATACTTGGCCAAACATCCTCGCTTGGGTTATTTACCAGTACAAACAGTTCTAGAAGGTGAGAACCTTGAGACGTAAGTATATTGATGTGAGATTTACTAATGTATCAATGCCCATTTGGGAGTTGACAAATATTGCAGCATTATTCATTCTGCAGCTTTGCAGGAGAGTGAGGTTGTCCATTTGAGCATATTTGAGAAATACACAATACAAAAACAAGGGGGCCTTAACTGATATCATTAGTTCTCTCGCCTTCAAAACAGTGTGATTACTCAGAGAGTGCATCTGCTGAGGACTTGTTGATACTGTCACTTACGTGCAACCTTCCTTGATATTTTTCTCTGTCCTCCAGTTCTGTCTTTAAAAACTACAATCAATTACCCTGTCCTCAAAGGAAAAGAACCTTTGGCTGAACGTAGAACAAAGAACAGTACAGGCCCTTCGGCCCACGATGTTGTGCCGACCTATTATCCCACTCAGATCAAACTACCCTGCATACCCTTCATTTTACTATCCTTCATGTGCCTACCCAAGAGTCGCTTAAAAGTCTCTAAATGTATCTGACTCCACTACCACTGCCAGCAGCGCATTCCACATACCCGCCACCCTCTGTGTAAAGGACCTACCTCTGACATCTCCCCATTCCTTCCTCCAGTCAGCTTAAAATTTCTCTCCCTCGTAATAGTCATTTCTGCCCTGGGAAAAAAATCCTGACTGTCCACTCCAGCTATGCCTCTCATCATCTTGTACACCTCTACCAAGTCACCTCTCATTCTTCTTTGGTCTAATGAAAAAAGTCCTAGCCCCCTCAACCTTTCCTCATAAGACCTGCCGTCCATTCCAGGCAGCATCCTGCTAAATCTCCTCTACACCCTCTCTAAAGCTTTCACATCCTTCCTGTAATGAGGCAACTAGAACTGAACACAATATTCCAAGCTCTGCTCCATCCCCATGAACTACTGCTCTATTCCAAATCCCTTTCCTCTTGCTGCTTTAAATTCACTGCTGTCTTTGGTGTAATTTCATATTTGAATTCACCTGATCAACTTTATAGCCTTGCCACTGTACAATTACAGCTCCTCTCAAAGTTATAAATTTGACATCCTTTATGACTATGACAAAGGCAAGCTGCCCCTACTTCTCCTTTTTGCAGTTTTTGGTCACCTGATCATCCTTCCATACTTGTCCAGCTACGTGGGCCTGTAACTGACAGGCTTCGCACAATTGTCTAATTATATCCAGAGATTAGCAACCGATTGCTTCTGTTCCCATTCCTGCACCTTCATCTGCCTGGACCTCTCCGATTTCTCTTGAAGCTGGTTCCCTTCAGCGACAACATTTATAAATAGTTCCGTTTCCATGTGTACAATGATGATAACCAGCTCTACCTCAGGTGAGACTGGCAATTAACATCTGCTATTGGGTGAGTTGACATTTCTTCTAATTAAATGATAAGAAGATGAAACTATTGGCTGCAATTCATTGCTGTTCCTCATGATAAGCTTTATGTCAGATGGGCATTTAATCAGGCAAAAGGACAAGCTGTTGGGATCCGCTGCTGTTCCCACTTCTGCCCTGAATAAGCATGTGATTTTGCGTTCGGGTTCGAGAAAGCTGCTGAATAGTTGTTTTCTTTTCTGCCCTACCACCAAACTGAAGCTCTTAACTGTGTAATTAACTCCCATGTAAAGGCTCAGCCCATTGCTGCCAGTGTTCAACAAAAGGAGAAGGTAGTCCATGTTCAAAGACACTCAGTGCCTGATTGAGGCTGCTGGTACAGGAAAGAGGGGCCTGCTTTGAGATTGTCTCTGCTCTTGTTGTCGGCTCCCTTACTGCAACTGGGCACTTAAATGAAGCAGCCCTTTGGAAAAGAGGCTGTCTGCTGAATGACCAAGATGCTGTGTGTCAATATTTGATACTGTCCACGATACTCACAAACCTCACTCCCTCACAACCAGTTCCATCCCTTTCCCTGGTAATTGTCTGACGCTGAATCTGATTGCTCATTTTCATTACACTTTCATGGGATATGGCCATCATTAGCAAGGCCAGCGTTTATTGACCTAATTGTCCTTGAACTGAGTGGCTTGCCAGGCCATTTTAGAAGGCCATTAAAAATCTGGCGCATTGCTCTAGGTCTGGAGTCACTTATAGGCCAGCCCATGTAAACATGACAGATTTTATTCCCTAAAGCACATTATTGAATCATAGAATTGACGGTAGTTCTTAGAATTATCATTATTGAGACGAGCTTACATTCCAGGGTATTAGTTAAGTTTAAATTCCACCAGCTGCCATGGTGATATTTGAACAGGGTACCTAAAGCATTAGCCTCAATCTGTGGGTTGAGGATCCAGTAATCTTGCCACCATCTTCACTGCTTTCTCCTGTCCCTATTGGTTGGTAACCACATTGTCACATATGTCCTCAAGATGGGCCTTCAGCTGTAAATCCGCATGATCATAAGTCCACTTATTTCCATCTGCATCACACTGTTTGACTCTGTCCTGTCTCAGCATTTATGCTCCTGAAGCTCTTTTCCAGATAGTGTTGGTGTTCTGTCTCATTTAATGCCTCGGTTTCCTGGTGCGATTGGCATCACTTCCGGTTCTTTTCACAGCGGTTTGTATATCAGGTCCAGCTCATTGTGTTTGTTGATGGAGTTCAGGTTGGAATGGCAGGCCTCCAGGAATTTCCTGACATGTCTCTGCTTGGCTTATGCCATTATGGATATGTTGTCCAAGTTGAATTTATGTCCTGAGATACCAGCCCAGTTCATTCCCACCTCCCTAACCTCTTCTTCCTCTCACCTATCCCCGCCTCCCACCTCAAGCCGCACCTCCATTTCCCACCTACCAACCTCATCCCGCCTCCTTGACTTGTCCATCCTCCCCAGACTGACCTATCCCCTCCCCACCTCCCCACCTGTACTCCCCTCTCCACCTATCTTCTCCTCTATCCATCTTCGGTCCGCCTCCCCCTCTCTCCCTATATATTTCAGAAGCCTCTCCCCATCCCCTTTTCTGATGAAGGGTCTAGGCCCGAAACGTCAGCTTTTGTGCTCCTGAGATGCTTTGTCTATGTGCACTGAGATCACTGAGAACTGGTCGTGCCGCTTCATGGCTGGTTGGTGTTTGTGTATCCTTATTGTCAGTTTTCTTCCAGTTTGGCCGATGTAATGTTTCTTCTCAGTCCTTGCATGGAATTCTGTATATTACATCAGTTTTATTGGTTATGGCTGTGGTGTCCTTTACGTTCGTCACTAACTATCGCAGCATGGTTGTTGGGTGTGGGAGACCCTGATACTGAGTAGCCTTGTCATCTCTGATATACAGTAGGGCGTATAGTGTCATCTTGTGGTCTTTTGCAGAGGTAACGGCTGATTGTGCTTTTTGGATATCCATTCCTTTTAAAAACTCTGTCTGAGTGCTCCTGTTCTGCCTTGCGCAAACCGGGTTGCTGCAATGTGTTGTGGCCTGTTTGAATAATGTCCTGACGCAGCTCCGTGAATGGGTGTTGTGATGGTTGCGTTATACCATTATTCCAGGAAGGGTTGTGGGTTATTGTTCTCTTCTTCTGTGAATTTTATTCCAGTGAGCATGTTGTTTCTGTGTCAGTCGCTTTCTTCTAGTCTCATGCATTTGATAATTTACGTAGAGGATCCATATCCGAACTCTGGGACAATGCTTCCATATTCGCACAAGCTAATGTGAGACATGACAGGGAGTTCCTGGAGGCCTGGCATTCCAACTTGAACTCCGTCAACAAACACATTGCACTGGACCCGATATCCAAACTACTGAGAAACAGAACCAGAAGTGATGCCAACCACCCCAGCAAATAACAAACAGGACAGAACACCAACGCTTCACTGGAGGCGCACTGATGATGTTACCTAGCAGGGTGACGAAACATCTGCACCCAGATACACTGGCTGAGCCAGCAAGTCTACAGCCTCAAAACAAAACAAAGAACAAAGAAAATTACAGCACAGGAACAGGCCCTTCGGCCCTGCGCCGATCGAGATCCTCTGTCTAACCTGTCATCTATTTTCTAAGGGTCTGTGTCCATTTGCTCCCCGCCCATCCATGTACCTGTCCAGATACATCTTAAAAGCTGCTAATGTGTCTACGTCTACCACCTCCGCTGGCAACGCGTTCCAGGCACCCACCACCCTCTACGTAAAGAACTTTCCACGCATCTCTCCCTGAAACTATCCTCCTCTCACTTTGAACTCATGACCCCGAGTAATTGAGTCCCTCACTCTGGGGGAAAAAGTTTCTTGCTATCCAAGTCTACCTCGCGTACAACCTCATCCACAACCCGAGCTACAGATCTTCTCAGAAACGCCAATGCCATTTTCCTGCATATTCGCCTGCCTTGCTGTGTTGAAAGGAATCTGTCAATCTCTGTCTTGAACAGACTCAGTGACAGAACCGCCACAACTCTCGGGGACAGAGAATTTCAAAGACTCACCACCCACTGAGTAAAGAAATTCTTATTTATCTCCTTATCAGCATAAGTGATAGGCCATTTGGGAGCCCGAGTGAGAACCCAAGCCTGAGAAATGGTCGTTTTGAATCTACCCTTTCAAGCCCTCTAAAATATGTAAATTTCAATTAGGTCACCTCATTCTTCTAAAATTTAGAGATTATAGAATTGGACACTTCATATCTCTCCTTTTGAGATAAACTTGCCATCCGGGATGTGAACTTGGGATCTGTTGAACCTTTTTTTCTCTATGGCAAGTATATCTACCTTTGGGTGGGAACAAAGAACAAAGAAAATGACAGCACAGGAACAGGCCCTTTGGCCCTCCAGGCCTGCGCCGATCCAGATCCTCTATCTAAACCTATCACCTATTTTATGTTGAAAGATTGGAGTGACTGGGCCTGTACACACTTGAGTTTAGAAGGATGAGAGGGGATCTCATTTGAGACATACAAGGTTATTAAGGGATTGGACACTCTGGAGGCAGGAAGCATGTTTCCGCTGATGGGTGAGTCCAGAATCAGAGGACACAGTTTAAACATAAGGGGTGGGCCATTTAGAACAGAGTTGAGGAAAAACGTCTTCACCCAGAGAGTGGTGGATATATGGAATGCTCTGCCCCAGAAGGCAGAGGAGGCCAAGTCTCTGGATACTTAAAAGAAAGAGATGGATAGAGCTCTTCAAGATAGTGGAATCAAGTGTTATGGGGTTAAGGCAGAAGCAGGATACTGATTGTGGATGATCAGCCATGATCATAATGAATGGTGATGCTGGCTCAAAGGGCCAAATATTGTCTATTGTCTATTGAACCTCCTCTGCAAAGCATCCACATCCTTTTGGCAATGTGGCAACCGGAACTGTATGCAGTATTCCAAATGTGGTTGAACCGATGTCTTGTACAACTGTAACATGACCTGGCGACTCTTGTACTCAGTACCCCGTCCAATGAATTGAAGCATGTCGTGTGCCTTCTTGACCACTCTCTCGACTTGCTTTGCTACACTCAGGGTACAATGGACCTGAACACCCAGATCTCTCTTTGCATCAGCTTTCCCCAGGGCTGTTCCATTTACCGTACAGTTTGCACTTGAATTGGATTTTCCAAAATGCATCAGCTCGCATTTGCCCGGATTGATCTCCATCTGCCATTTCTCCACCTAACTCTCCAATCTGTCTATATTCTGCATTCTCCAACAGTCCCCTTCGCTATCCACTACTATCTGTTTCGCATCAGTTTTGCACAAAACCAGACTTCTGTTCTGTTTTTGCAAGTGAATTGTTTCAAATTAGTAAATGAAGTGTGAAGCTGGATGAACACAGCAGGCCAAGCAGCATCTCAGGAGCACATTTGGCCTGCTGTGTTCATCCACCTTCACACTTTGTTATCTTGGATTCTCCAGCATCTGCAGTCCCTATTATTTCTGTTTCAAATTAGTTGCTTTCTTTGTAAATCACAAGCATGAATGCACATCAAAGCAGTGGGGAGAGGAGAATGGATTTGAGATGTCATGAAGTCTGAGATTTGTTATAATCCATAAATATTGTCATTATAATTTTTAAAATTCACGAACATGTTATTGATGTTGCTTTCTTGGGCTGCATTTGTTATCCATCCAGAATTACTGTTGAGAAGGTTGTGGAGAATTGGCCTGTTGAATAGCTGCAATGCACGTGGTATGAATATATTAATGAACTACTGAGGACAGGAGATTAATTGCTTTTACTCAGTGGAAATGAAGTAACAGTCATACAGTTCCATGTCAGGATTCTGCTGATTTTGACAGGGAACATGCAGATTCTGGAGCTGCTCTTTAAATATTTTTGGGTGGTAGGGATCACACAATTATCAGGTACTGTGGAAGGAGTTTGATGAATTGGTGCATTGTCTCATTGTAACTCCCCATCTCAAACAACAGTTAATTCTAGATCCATTGTTAATTGTAAATTTTCCGTTCAACCGAAAGAAAAAAACTACTTAAGTATTGAGGGATACAGACCAAAGGCAATATGGAGGGAGGCCACAATTAAGTTATAATCTCATTGGATGGTAGAAAGTGTTTGAAGAGTTGAGTGGCCTACATTTTTCCTATATCCTTACGTAAGAAGGGGGATCAATCAATGGGATGTTTTGACTGCATTGCTGTCAAATATCGATAGTCTTGTTGGAGTCGCACTCATTCAGCTGAGTGAAGATTATTTCATTGACACCCAGATTTATAGTTTATTAGTAGTGGACAGATTTTGAGAAGTCCAAAGTGAGTTACTTGCTGTAGAATCTATTGTCTCTAATCTATGGTTCCAGTCACATTGATGAACATAGATCTGAGAACAGTTCAGCAGAGGAACAGGCCCTTTGGGGCGGCACGGTGGCTCAGTGCTTAGCACTGCAGCCTCACAGCACCAGGGACCCAGGTTCAATTTCAGCGTCGGGCTACTGTCTGTGAGGAGTTTGCACATTCTCCCCATGTCTGCGTGGGTTTACTCCGGGTGCTTCGGTTTCCTCCCACAGTCCAAAGATGTGCAGGTTAGGTGGATCGGCCATGCTAAATGGCCCATAGTGTTTAGGGATGTGTGGTTATAGGGGGATGGGTCTGGGTGGGGTGCTTCAAGGGGCAGTGTGGACTTATTGGGCCAAAGGGCCTGTTTCCACACTGGACGGAATCTAATCTTTAGCATGCAATGTTCTGCCAAACATGATGCCAAATTTAGCTCATTCCTTCTGAATGTCCTTGATCTATATCCCTACATTCCTTGTATATTCATGTACTCATAGAACATAGAACATTACAGCACAGGGCAGGCCCTTCAGCCCTCGATATTGTGCCGACCTGTCATACCAATCTGAAGCCCATCTAACCTCCACTATTCCATGTCCGTCCATATGCTTATCCAATGACGCCTGAAATGCACCCAAAGTTGGCGAATCTACTACTGTTGCAGGCAAAGCGTTCCATTCCCTTACTACTCTCTGAGTAAAGAAACTACACCTGACATCTGTCCTATATCTTTCACCCCTCAATTTAAAGCTATGCCCCCTCGTGCTCGCCGTCACCATCCTAGGAAAAAGGCTCTCCCTAACCACCCTATCTAACCCTCTGATTATTTTATATGTTACAATTAAGTCACCTCTCAACCTTCTTCTCTCTCATGAAAACAGCCTCAAGTCCCTCAGCCTTTCCTCGTAAGACCTTCCCTCCATACCAGGCAACATCCTAGTAAATCTCCTCTGCACCCTTTCCAAAGCTTCCACATCCTTCTTATAATGCAGTGACCAGAACTGTACACAATACTCCAAGTGCGGCCGCACCAGAGTTTTGTGCAGCTTCACCATAACCTCTTGGTTCCAGAACTCGATCCCTCTATTAGTAAAAGCTAAAACATTGTATGCCTTCTTAGCAGCCCTGTCAACCTGGGTGGCAACTTTCAAGGATTGTGTACATGGACACCGAGATCTCTCTGCTCATCTGCACTACTAAGAATCTTACCATTAGCCCTGTACTTTGCCTTCCGGTTACTCCAACGAAAGTGCATCACCTCACACTTGTCTGCATTAAACTCCATTTGCCACTTCTCAGCCCAGCTCTGCAGCTTATCTATGTCTCTCTGCAACCTACAGCATCCTTCGTCACTATCCACAACTCCACCAACATTAGTGTCGTCTGCAAATTTACTAAGCCACCCTTCTACGCCCTCATCCAGGTCATTTATAAAAATGACAAACAGCAGTGGACCCAACACCAACCCTTGCGGTACACCACTAGTAACTGCTCTCCAGGATGAACATTTCCCATCAACGACCACCCTCTGTCTTCTTTCAGCAAGCCAATTTCCGATCCAAACTGCTATATCTCCCACAATTCCATTCCTCCGCATTTTGTACAATAGCCTATTGTGGGGAACCTGATCGAACGCCTTGCTGAAATCCATATACACCACATCAAATGGTTTACTCTCATAAAAGTGTCAGAAACGACCCAATTGTATCTGCTTCCACAGCCACGCCGACAGTGCTTTTCAGACTCCGACCACTCTCTGTATATAAGAATTGTCTCTGACATCTCCTTTGAACTTTCCCCCTCTCACCTTAAATACATGCCCCCAGTTTTAGACATTTCAAATCTGGGAGAAGGGTTACAGTCAGAATCTATCTCTGCGGGTCATAAATTTGTAGACCTCTATCAAGTCCTGTACAGCTTTTCAGCCATATGCTTTCTGAACTGTCCTTTTAAGCTGACATGCCATGTTCAGGAATCTGTGCACAAGCACCCCAAGATCACACCATTGCTCTGACCTTCCTAGTGCCCTGGCATCCATTGAAAGATTCCTTGCCTTGTTCGTCCTTCCAAATTGCATTACCTTCCACTTATCAGTGTTAACACTCCATCTACCACGGACCTGCCCATTTGACCAATGTGTAACTTTGGATTGAACTTGCTGTATTTTCCTGGACCCCACGAGCTTCTACCTTCTTTGCCAGGCTCTCATGTGGGACCTTGTCAAAGTCTTTGCTGAAATCTGTTTTCACTGCATCAATTCCCATCTACACACTCCATCACCTCTTTGAAAGGATCATCCTGGTTTGTGAGGCATGATCTCCCTCTGACAAAGCTATGCTGACCGTTGCTGATCAAACCCCGCTTCTTTAAATGGAAATTAAGTCTGCCGTTCAGAATTTTCTCCAATATTTTCCTATCCACAAATGTGATACTCACCGGTCTGTAATACTCTGCTTTATGTTTGTCACGCATTTTGATAAGTGGAACTATGTTACCTGTTCCCCAGTCCTTTGGTACTTTTGAAAGCTCTGTATCAGGGTGAGTGAAATTTCTTCTCTCATCGCCCTCGGCATCCTGGCATACACCTCATCCAAACCTGGGATTTGTCTAATTTTAAATTCACCAAAAGATCTAACATCTCCCCAGTCTCTGTTAATTCTGCTCAGGAATTGTGTGCCCACATGCTCCTTCTCACATGTAAAAGCTGATGTGAAGTTCTCGTTTAACAGCTGACAATTGCTCTCCAGTTCAAACCATACATTTGCCTCTTCATCCCTCATGAGACCTGGTTTTCTCTTTCCCTCTGAGACACTTGTGGAAGATTTTGAGATTCTCCCTAATCCTAATCTTGGTCACCAGCGTTCTATTGCCCTCTATTTGTTCTCTTAATTGCTATGACAAGATCCCCCTGCACACTATACATCATCATCATGGTGGTTTCTTGCAGATGTGGATGACACTCTCCCACTCTCAGGCCGAATCTATTGGTGGCTGCACAGACCGATGCAGCTACGGTAGGTTCTGTTGCACTCAGGGCAGAAGGCAGTCGTGGGAAGGGGCGAGGGAGGTGTTGGTGTGGCTGCATGGCTTCCGCTGCTTCCAAAGGCAAGCCTCAAGGTGTTTGATGCCTTCCCAGGTGCTCTTCAGGCTTTGGACCATCTTCGGCCAGTGATTCCCAGGTGTCTGCAGGAATGTTGCACTTCACCAAATAAAGAGATACATAAATAGGGCTAACAGTCAGAAATTTTTTTCCCCTGAGTTGAAGTGTCCACTATTAGGGGGCATGCATTTAAGGTGAGAGGGGCAAGTTCAAAGGAGATTTGAGGGGCAAATATTTTACACTGAGAATGTTAAAAGTGTGGAATACTTTGCTCGGGGTGGTAGTGGAGGCAGATACGATGAAAGCATTTAAAAGGGACATTTAGTAAAGCGCACGAATATGCAAGGAATGGACCGCTATGGATCAAGGACAGGCAGAAGAGATTATTTTATTTGTTGCCATGTTTGGCCCAACATGGTGGGCCAAAGGGCACATTCCTGTTGCTGCAGTGTTCCAAGTTTTATGCTCACCTGTGTCATGTTTGCGAAAAGTAGTATTGGGAAGAATTTTTGAGAAGCGTTTGGGAATATTATTTCATGTAAGGACAAACGGGATAAGGATTAGGTGACACAGCACAAACAAATTTTGGAGCCCATGATGAATCATAGGGACCTCACAAGCACCAATGATCAGAGGGATCTTAGGATCTTGATGTTTATGCCTGCTGATCCCCCAATGTAAAGTAGTTTGGAAGGCATATTGGACACTTGTTTTTATTACACTTCAACTCAGGGGAAAAAAATTTCTGACTGTTAGCTCTATTTATGTATCTCTTCATTTTATAGACTTCTATCAAGTCTTCCCTCAGCTTCTACCGCTCCAGAGAAAACAAACCGAGTTTTTCCAGCTTCTCCTTCTCGTTCAAACTCTCCAATCCAGTCAGCGTGCTGGTAAATCTCTTCTGCACCCTGTCCAAAGCCTCCACATCCTTCCTGTAATGTGGCGGCCAGAATTGAATGCAATACTCTGAGTGCGGTCTAACCAAAGTCTTGTAAAGCTGCAATGTGACATCCTGACTCTTGCACTGAGTTCCCCTATGAATGAAGACAAGCATGCAATATGCCTTCTTGACCACCCTATCTACTTGCGTGGCTACTGTCAGGAAGTTATGGTCTAGGACCCCAAGATCCCTCTGGACATCAATGCTGTTTGGGGTCCTGCCATTAACTGTATCCCTTTCCTTAACAGTTGGTCTCCTAAAATGCAACACCTCATGCCTGCCCAGATTAAATTCCATCGGCCATTTCTCCGCTCGTGTTTGCGATAGATCTGTATCTTGCTGTGTCCTTTGACAAGCTTCCATGCTGTCCACAAGTCCACTGGTCTTTATATCATCTGCAAAATTACTAATCCCCCATCTACATTTTCAACCAATTCATTTGTATACACCACAAACAGCAGAAGTCACAGTATGGATCCATGCGGAACACCACTAGTCACTGACCTGCAGCCTTTAAAATAGCCTTCCACCAGTGAGACAGCAAGAACTGTCACTGCTGGAATCAGAGTTAACCAAGTGTGGAGCTGGAGGAACACAGCAGGTCAGGCAGCATCAGAGGAACAGGAAAGCTGACATTGCTGATGCTGCCTGGCCTGCTGTGTTCCTCCAGCCCCATTCTGTGTTATCTTTGTTAGCCTTCCACCACTACCGTCTGCCTTATATGGGCAGGCCAAATCACCATGGATCGCATGGATCTTAATCTTCTGGATGAGCCTACCATGAGGGACCTTGTTGAAAACCTTACTAAAATCCATGTAAATGTTATCAACTGTTCTACCCTAATTGATCACCCTTGTCACCTCCTTGAAAAGTTCACTTGAGTTACCAAGACACAACCTCCCCCGCAAAATGCCATGCTGGCTGTCCCTTGTTATTCCATACTTTAGAGACATGAGACACTCACCAGTCTGTAGTTTCCTGGGTTATCGCTATTTTCCTGCTTGAACAGAGGAATGACTTTATCCACTTGCCAGTCTCCGGAACCCCTCCAGTGCCTAGCAAGGATGCCAGGACCTATTCAAGGCAGTGTGTTGACACATTTGTGTAATGATTGTGTTTTGTTTTAGCCCTAACATTTAAAGCAGTGCAAGAATGTCTTTGGGCAAGGTGTGATGAGACTGAGCCTTCATACAATTGCAAGATGTTGAAAATTTGCCATTATTTATTAAAACACTGATAAATTTCCATGAAAATTATGACCTTGATGTCGAGACTATTTTAAAATGAGAAAAGGGTAGTCTTTACAGTGGAAGATACTTCAAGGATCCCCTTATTACTAAAGAATACAGGGAGGAATTAAACACATCACTACCACACCATCACTACCATGAGAGAAGTAGCAGTAGACAATCTAATGGAGTGAAAGCAGATTGGACTCCTTGCCCTGATGGTATACATTCTGTGATTCGCAACAAAGGAACTTCAGAGTTGGTGTGTGCATTGATTGTACTTTCCAAAAAAGATTTAGATTCAAGAGAAGCATCTGAGGGCTGGAAAACTGCCGATGTGACATCCCTATTTAAAAAGGAGAGAGACAAAAAGAAGATAACTATGGATGTGAGTTTGCGCGCTGAGCTGGAAGGTTAGTTTTCAGACGTTTCGTCACCATTCTAGGTAATATGATCACTGAGCCTCTGGTGAAGCGCTGGTGTTATATCCCACTTTCTATTTATCTGTTTAGGTTTCCTTCGGTTGGTGATGTCATTTCCTATGTTGGTGATGTCATTTCCTGTACTTTTCCCAGAGGATGGTAGATTGATTTGGAGCCAATGTGTTTGTTGATGCAGTTCCAGTTGGAATGCCATGCTTCCAGGAATCCTCATGCGTGTCTCTGTTTGGCTTGTCCTAGGATGGATGTGTTGTCCCAATCAAAGTGGTGTCCTTCCTCCTCTATATGTAAGGATACTAGTGATAGTGGGTCATGTCTTTTTGTGGCTAGTTGATGTTCATGTATCCTGGTGGCTGCCTTTCTGCCAGTTTGTCCAATGTAGACTTTGTCACAGTTCTTGCAAGGTATTTTGTAGATGACGTTCATTTTGCTTGTTGTCTGTATAGGGTCTTTTAAGTTCATTAGCTGCTGTTTTAGTGTGTTGGTGGGTTTGTGGGCTACCCTGATGCCAAGAGGTCCGAGTAGTCTGGCAGTCATTTCAGAAATGTCTTTGATGTAGGGGAGAATGATCATGGTTTCTGGGCCCGTTTTGTCTGTTTGTTTGGGTTTGTTGCTGATTTCTTTAAACAAGGCAGGATTTGGGTGAAGTATTTTGGGAAGTTACTTGAGGACGAATCTGCAGCAGAATAGTCGGATACGTCCAGAAAAGGAACTGGGAGAGTAAAGGCCAGTTATATTCCGTTTTGGGTGAAATTTATGATCGACAAGCCTGGAGAACCCTGGATCTTGAGGAATGTTCAGGACATGTTCATGACAAGTGCGAAGGGAGAAAATGAATGGATGACTAGTGACGTATAAAAAATAAGTGTGAAGAAACAGTGGTGGCCAAGATTGGAGAGAATATCAAGATATTTTACAGGTATATCAAGCAGGAGAATAACCGGGGAAAGAGTAGCGCCAATTAGAAACCGGGGTGTACACGGGGTGATGGGGTAATCTGTGTTCGGAACCGAAGGGCATTGATACAGGAGACAAGTCCCTCCCATCTGTCCTCCCTTAAAGGAGGAGCATTCAAGTCTATAAAGCAGGAAGATGCAGTGTGAAATTGAAATTATTGGCTGTTTTAAAAGTGAACAAATCCCCATGCCCAGATGAGTTGTTTCCAAGACTGCTGTGGGAGAAGAGAAAGAAAATCTCTTCAGAGGAAAATCTGAGGAAACAACGTGTAGAGCTGGATGAACGGAGCAGGCCAAGCAACATCAGAGGAACAGGACAGCTGATGTTTCGAATCTGGACCCTTCTTCAGAAATGGGGCAGGAGAAGGGGATTCTGAAATAAATATGGAGAGAGGGGGAGGTGGATCGAAGATGGATAGAGGAGAAGATAGGTGGAGAGGAGACAGATAGTTCAAAGAGGTGGGGATGGAACCAGTAAAGATGAGTGCTGGTGGAGGGGTTAGAACATAGAACAATACAGCGCAGAACACGCCCTTTGGTCTTTGATGTTGCACTGACCTGTGAACTAATCTAAGCCCATCGCCCTACACGATCCCGTGATCATCCACATGCTTATCCAAGGACTGTCCCTAATGTGGCTGAGTGAACTACATCGGCAGGCAGGGCGATCCACTTCCTTACCACTCTCTGAGTAAAGAACCTGCCTCTGACATCTATCTCAAATCTATTATCCCTCAATGTGTAGCTGTGCCCCCTCATACAAGCTGACGTCATCATCCTCGGAAAAAGACTCTCACTGTCCACCCTATCTAATCCACTGATTATCTTGTCAGTTTCTATTAAATCCCCTCTTAACCTTCTTCTCTCCAATGAGAACAGACCCAAGTCCCTCAGCCTTTCTTCATAAGACCTTCGCTCCAGACCAGGCAACATCCTGGTAAATCTCCTCTGCACCTTTTCCAATGCTTCCACATCCTTCCTGTAATGGGATGACCAGAACTGCACGCAATATTCCAAGTGAGGCCGCTCTAAGTACACCTTTTAATATACCAGTGTATAGTACATCAGGTCCAGGATACCTCTCGACCTTTAGCCCCATTAGTTTCCCTAGCACCTTTTCTCTGGTGCTATTTCCTGTCTTCTTTTTGCCCCTTGTTAATTCAGTAATTTTGAGATGGTATTTGTGTCTTTTGCTGTGAAGACTGATATAAAGTATTTATTTGTCTCATTTGCCATTTCCTCATTCCCTATTATTATTTTTGCAGCCTCCATTCTTGAAGGGATCTGTGTTCACTTTGACCTCTTCCTTCATTTTCATTTGTTTAAATAAACTCTCATTGTCTGTTTCTTTTCTCTTTCCCGGCTTTGAAATCTTTCCTTATTTCTGGTTTACCACTAACCTTGGGCACTGACTGTTGAATTGGCAGAACATTGGAGAGAATGCTGAGGATATGGAAGTTTTGGTCTGATAAATAGTACTCAACATGGTGCTGTTGCCCCCGCTCCTGCTGAGGTCTCTCCCAGTTGAAATGCCAAATGGGAGCCTGCCCATGCTCTACACAGCTGCCCTGCAGCATTAAATGGCTGGAGGCAGGACATCGGGCACCCTCGTGGATGGAAGTTCTACCTTGTACAACTCCTGGCCACTGAGAGCCGAGAAGAGTCTGAAGTTGCTGATGGCTGGTCCCCGACTAGAGGTATGGAGTATTGAGGGTTGCTAAAAGGTTGGATGAGAGTTTAAGGGCGTGAAGTGCCTCGGATCAGGCCAAGGGGCCTTATTGATTGTAGCCCAAGGTCCTTCAGGATGTCAAAACCGAAATGTTGCATTTTCCAGTGAAATTGGAGGCATTGAGCTGAAATTCTCATGAGGGAGCACTGAAAGACATGCATTATTTCTGAGTACCACCCTCATTAATACTGATTCCCTTTTTATACCTACCAAACAGAAACTAGATGCTGAGAATTACCGAAATGAAATTCTGAGTGGGTGTGTGGTGCTTCCACATTGCTCAATACTCCTCTGGGCCTCCAACTTGGGCACTAGTTACCAGCATCTGCAGCCACACCCTTCAGTAGCACCCCATGTCCACAGTTTTGACATGTGGCATGTTCCAGCCTCAGCACATCTCAGATCTGCTTTCAGTACTCTTCTGTACTTCATTGCTGCATTCTGGATTGCAGCAGCCCCGCTCATTGCAGTGCTACTGCCAGGGCACTTCTGGATGCAGGGACAGGCACCCATTCGTGTATTGGGCCACGTTACACATCAGGTCACCTTGCTTGAGCTCTCCACTCTCATTTTGTCCCTGCATGAATGCCAACAGCTCCTCTGCCTTGTCTTCATTTGCCTTGTCTTTTTATGGGTTGCCCCCTCTGCCACATCTCACAGATTCATAATGCTACTATGTTGATTAACTTTTTGGCATCAAGACAAAGCCAGACAGCTTGTCATGTTTGTCAGCAGTTATCAATCAAAGGAGTGGATGTGTTGCCGTTCAGCACCGTGATATGTTGATCTCACACCTGCAGTATGTGCCAGCTGCAGAAGCACAGAACACATTGCATTGTCTCCAGCCTCATGGTCATGCATCAGGTTCTGAGGGGAATGGTCTCCAGTCAAGCGAGGCAGTTTCAGGCAGCAGATCTAGGTAACTCCAGGGCATTGTCTGATATCACTCGAGGGGCTTGAATGCAATCAGTTGGCTGCTCAGGATGACCATGGTCAGGACACTTCACTGTTGTGAGAAGTCAAACGTTAGACACCTCACTAACTGTGTTGGCTCTTTCTGCCCTACTTGGGCTGGTTTCCTGGAATGAAACAAAGGTAGGGTTTGAGTGACAGGAAATTAGCTGGTGCATTTGTTAGTGCTCATGTATGTTTGGGAAGGGAGGTGAGGTCTCCTGGGTGAGAGCAAGAGGCACAGAGAACATACAGGATTAATAGCCTTGGGGCCTCAAGTAGACGAGAGCAAGCGAAGACAAACATTGAATGCTTTGGTGAGAATGGTATTACGTGAGCTGTGCTGAAGGGTGGTGCAGAATTAGAGAGATTGTGAATGTGAGGTAGCACTGACCAGTGAGGCTCTTCTTCTGTTGGAGCAGAGGTCACTGATCTTGCAGCACTGCTGGATGGTTCTTTTGGTGGTTGAGACTGCATTGACACTGGACAGCCTCAGATCAGTCTGGCGGTTCTTGTGTGATGGCCTCCTGTGCTTGTCCTTGGGCAACAGGACAGTCCTCCACTGCACCGATCCATCCACCAGGACCTCCAGGTCCCCAACTGTAAAAGAAGATGCTAATTTCCCCTTTCCTGCCCTGTCTGGGGCAAATGCTGTGAACTGTACAAGGCAGTTCTGGATTCTGAGCATTTTACTCGTCCACAATAGCCTTTAAACATGTCACTAGTGCCAGTAATACCGGGATGTTCCAGTTACGATGATTGGGAGAACTAACTAGCGCCAGCTGAGAGAGGCACTATAGGAGCATTGTTGCTAGTTATTGAATAGGTTTGCAACAACAGTGAGAAAATTTGTTCGGTCTTTTGGAGAGATACTGTCCTTGCAGTGCAATGAAAATGACACTCAAGTGATTCATTCCAGTGTTTTAGACCTTAAGATTTAAGAACAGAATTAGGCCATTCAGCCCATTGAGTGGGATCCATCATTCTCAACCCCATTCTCCTGTGTCCTTACTAAGCAAGAACATACCTATCTACCTGAAATCCACTCCCACTTGGCCTCCACAGCTTTCTGCATCAATGAGTTCCACAGATTCACAGCTTTCTGACTGAAGAAATTCCTCCTCATCTCCTCAGGTCCTGGTCTCTCCTACTAGTGGAAACCACATCTCCATGTCAATTCTATCCAGGCCTGACTTCCCTTCAGTGTGACACCCTTCATCCTTCTAAACTCCATCGAGTTCAGACCCAGAGTTCTCAGTCACTGCTCACATGACAGTACCTTCATCCCCAAGATTATGGTTGAGAACCTCCTCATGACCTTGACAAAGGCCAGCACATCCTTCCTGAAATAGATGGCCAAAAACTGCTCTTAATATTCCAAATGCAATATGACCAGAGCCTTACACAGCCTCAGCAATACATCTCTGCTCTTGTATTTTTGCCGTCTTGAAATGAATGCTAACATTGCATTTGCCTTCCCAACTGCCAACTGAACCTGCATGTTAAAAGAATCCTGAACTAGGGCATCTTTGTGCTTCAGATTTCTGAAGCCTTTCCCCATTTAGAAAATAGCCTATGCCTCTATTGCCACTTCTCTACAGACTCTCTGTGACCTCCCCACTTCCTCAACACTACTTGCCTCTCCACCTATCGAAATGTCATCTGCAAACTTAGCAACAACCCCCTATGGACAACAATACCATCAGTTCCTTTGTCCAGATTGCTAATGTATAACGTGAATGGCTGTAGTCTGAACTCTGATGACTGCAGAACTCCTGTAGTTGCTGGCTGCCAGCCTGAAAAAGACCCTTTTATTCCCACTCTCTACAATCTGCCAGTTAGCCGACCCTCTATCCATGCCAGTACCTACTTGCTAACACCATAAGCTCATTTTTTATTTTGAAGCCTCCTGTGTGGCACCTTGTCAAAGGCTTTGGGGAAATCCAAAGAGATAAAGTTCAATGGCTCTCTTTTGTTTTTACTCACTTGTTACATTCTCAAAGAATCTAACAGAGACCTTCCCTTGACAAAGTTGTGTTTTCTCAGCCCAATTTACAATGTATTTCCCAGTATTTCCCAGCATTCTCTGGTCTCATCCTTAATAATGGACTCTAAAATCTGACCCAATGACCAGCGCCAGGCTAACAGGTCTATAATTTCTCGTCTTTTGCCTCCCTCTGTTTTAAACAGGGGTGTTACATTTGCCATTTTGCACTCATTTAGGACCCACCCTGACTCCAGTAATTCCTGAAAGATCACCAATGCCTGTATGGTCTTCTCACTTATCTCCTTCAGAACTCTGGGGGGGCAGTCCATCTGGTACTTGATAGGCAGTTAAACTACTTTTGAAATGTCGTCACTGATGTAGCATAAGAAAACATGTCGTATTTGAAACAGTCAGAAGTGAAGAAATATGGAATAATACAGAAATAATAAATAGTAAAAATAATATGAAATTCTGAATATAAAGAAATATAAAATCTTCAGTCCCTTGCGAGTGGGGACATACAATCAGGAGATGCAGAGTCATATGGAGCCTACCAGGGAGGAGGCAATTCTGGAACTGGTGTTGTGCAACGAACGGGATTTAATCAGGGACCTCAAAGTAAAGGAGCCATAAGGAGGTAGTGACCATAATGTGATAAGTTTTAATCTGCAATTTGAGAGGGAGAAGGGAGAATCGGAAGTGTCAGTATTATAGTTGAACGAAGGGATCTATGGAGCTATGAGGGAGGAGTTGGCCAAAGTTCAATGGTTCAATACCCTCACAGGGATGGCAGTGGAACAACAATGGCAGGTATTTCTGGATATAATGCAAAAGGTGCAGGATCAGTTCATTCCAAAGTGGAAGAAAGATCCTAAGGGGAGGCAGGGGCGGCTGTGGCTGATGAGGGAAGTTAAGGACTCTATAAAGATAAAAGAGAAGTATAACATAGCAATGATGAGTGGGAAGCTGGAGGTCTGGGAAGCTTTTGAAGAGCAACAGAAGATAACTAAAAAGGCAATACGCAGAGAAAAAAGTGAGGTACGAAGGAAAACTGGCCAAAAATATAAAGGGGGATAGTAACAGCTTTTTTAGGTATGTGGAAAAAAAAGGTTAAGACTAAACTTGGGCAGAATTTTCTGAAGACAGAAATGAGTGGATTTATTATGGGGAACAAGGAAATTGCAGAAGAGTTGAATAGGTACTTTGTATCTGTCTTCATTAGGGAAGACACAAGCAATCTCCCAGATGTAATAGTGGCTGAAGGACCTGGGGTAATGGATGAACTGAAGGATATTTATATTAGGCAGGAAATGGTGTTGGATAGACTGTTGGGTCTCAAGGCTGAGAAGTCTCTGGGACCTGATGGTCTGCATACCAGGGTACTTAAGGAGGTGGCTCTAGAAATCGTAAACGTATTGGTAATCATTTTCCAGTGTTCTATAGATTCAGGATCAGTTCCTGTGGATTGGAGGGTGGCTAATGTTGTCCCTTTTCAAGAAAGGAGGGAGAGAGAAAACAGGAAATTGTAGACCGGTTAGCCTGATGTCAGTGGTGGGAAAGATGCTGGAGCCAATTATAAAAGATGAAATTACGACTCATTTGGACAGCAGTAACAGGATAGGTCAGAGTCAGCATGGATTTACGAAGGGGAAATTGTGCTTGACTTATCTTCTGGAATTTTTTGAGGACATAACTATGAAAATGGACGAGGGAAAATGAGTGGATGTAGTGTACCTGGACTTTCAGAAAGCCTTTGATAAAGTCCCACATAGGAGATTAGTGAGCAAAATTAGGGCACGTGGTATTGGGGGCAAAATACTGACTTGGATTGAAAATTGGCTAGCTGACAGGAAGCAAAGAGTAGTGATAAACGGGTCCCTTTGGGAATGACAGGCGGTGACCAGTGGGATACCACAAGGTTCGGTGCTAGGACCATAGCTGTTTACGATATGCATTAATGATGTAGATGAAGGTATTAAAAGAAATATGAGCAAATTTGCCATTGACACAAAGCTGGGTGGCAGTGTGAAATGTGAGGAGGATGTTATGAGAATAGAGGGTGACTTGGACAGGCTCGGTGAGTGGACGGATGCATGGCAGATGTTGTTTAATGTGGATTAATGTGTGGTTATCCACTTTGGTGACAAGAACAGGAGGCAGATTACTATCTAAATGGAGTCAGGTTAGGTCAAGGGGAAGTACAACAAGATGTAGGTGTTCTTGTACATCAGTCAATGAAAGCAAGCATGCAGGTACAGCAGGCAGTGAAGAAAGCTAATGGCATGCTGGCCTTCAAGAGGAATTGAGTATAGGAGCAAAGAGGTCCTTCTGCAGCTGTACAGGGACCTGGCTTAGAAGGATGAGAGGGGGTCTGATTGAGATGTATAAGATTATTAAAGGATTGAACACTCTGGAGGCAGGAAGCACGTTTCTGCTAATGAGTGAGTCCAGAACCAGAGGACATGGTTTAAAAATAAGGGACAGGCTATTTAGAACAGAGTTGAGGAAAAACTTCTTCACCCAGAGAGTAGTGGATATATGGAATGCTCTGCCCCAGAAGGCAGTGGAGGGCAAGTCTATGGATACTTTCAAGAAAGAGATGGATAGAGCTCTTAAAGGTAGTGGAATCAAGGATTATGGGGATAAGGCAAGAACAGGACATTGGCTGTGGATGATCAGTCATGATTATAATGAATGGTGGTGCTGGCTCGAAGGGCCGAATGGCCTACTCCTGCACCTGTTGTCTATTTTAAAAGTTAATTGTATAAGTATGATGAAGACGGTCCCATATTTCTGGTGTTGGCAGCTTGTTCAGATAGGGAAAACATGGTTGATCTTGATTCTGCTCCTGTTTGTTGCACAGAAGCCTGTTCTCGCAACAATTCTTGAATGTTGATGGGACGTTGAAACGCAGGTAGATTATCGTGATCACTTGTTGAAAATGGATAGCAGCTAGTAGTTCTCTTTCCTCTCAACCAGTGACCAGTCGGCAACGGTCAAACAGTACGTAACCCAGAGGACACAAGCTCCTCTGAGACATGATGTCAGTTAAATCTCATGAATAACAACCTGCAGATGGACTATCTGTAGATAAAGCACAGTATTAAATCTCACATATACTGCTCTCAACCATTTTAATTGAAGTGTTTATCACTCGTTGCATAGAAACAGATCACAAACTGAAATGGCGTACGCGCAAATACCAACATACAAGTTCTATATAGTGACATTTTGTTAAAAATTGTATTGATAAAATGAAAGGGTGAAGTTTCATCTTCACAAATCATATTAAGATGCTATAGAAATCTATGGAAGTGAGAAATTTGTTTTTTGATTCAATACATGTCTGACAAATGACAATTCAAAGAGATCTTTGTTTCAGCTGGAGTGGGTAGTGGAGTCGATCTCATTCGGGGCATTTCAGTGACTATCAGACAGGCGAATGGATGGTAATATAAGATAGGGGTGGAGGTTAGATAGACCTGAGGTTTAGGGTAAAAGTTCGGCACAACATCGTGGGCTGAAGGGCCTGTACTGTTCGATGTTCTATGTATCTTATGCTGTATTCAAATCAGTAAAGTCAGTCAGTGACATTCTGCAATTTCCTTTTCCAGGGGTATGAGTGGAAGAATCAGAGTTCCTTCTTTGACAATTGGCTTGATGTGTCTATCCAAGCGTCACCTGGAGGAAAAATACAAGTGTAAGTACTAAATCTATCATTGCTGATACACATGTAAACTGTAGGTTTAACAAACTAGCACACAATAAACTGACAAAAATTATACACCAGATGTTTACTGTATTCTCATAATCTCTGTGATGTCTGGTGAGGGTGCAAGTGAGAAGGCTCTCTGCCAGTAAGTTTGAGTTAAGGCAAAGTTGCATCATTACTTCAGTTATTTATGCTGTAAATGAAGTATAACAGTGATGCGTATATCCCATGCATTATGTTCCTATTGTTCAGTGTGTGTGGACCGATTGATCAAATGGAATTTTTGATTATTCAGCACATTCCTGGTACCACAGGTGCTGTTTAACAAAAGGTTTGCTGTATTAGTATATTTCTGTATTTAGTCACTGCCACTGTGAATGTTAAGTCATAACTCAGTCTGTGCAGAATCTGCACAGTGCATTCCTGCTACATAAATGATGCACTACATATGTATGATGCTATTGTTTCTCAAAGACACTAACTTCAGCAGCTGTTTTTGTTACCAGTAATGTATCATCATTAGAAGACTGGGAAAAATATTCAGAAGTGCTGTATGACTCTGCTGCTCACTTGCAGCAGGGAGAACACTTAATGTGAGGTAATGTTTTTGCCCATTCGTTGTGCTGTTTGTCAACAAAGTATCTCACAAACTAATGTGCATATTTCATTGAAAGCTGGTATGTACGGGTATGGTCAAAGGAAGAACTAATTAGTTTTTGCCAGATCCAGATTTATTTCTCTTTTTTTAAAGCAAAAGTTAAAATTTGTCAGAGAGGCAAATGATCAATTTTCTGGAATATTGTTGATTGGTTTAGAATGCTGTGGATTGTGTCAGCCCTGATAATAGAATTTGTCATAACTATCAAAATATGAGCAGATTTTTCAGAGCAGACGATCAAATTGGCCTGCAGTTTTCTCAGTGAGACGGAAGCTTTTAAGAAAAGGATTTATGTTGTCAGCCTTGCATTTACAAAGAATCAGTCAAGTGGAGAAATGCCTCAGAGAAAAGCTGTGTAATTATAGACTCATGGATGTTTGTTGCACAGGAGGAGGCCGTGCAGTCCGTAGTTCCAGCACTGCCCAACAAAGATCTGTCTACATTGAACTCACAGTACATTGATTAACTTTTTGATTGTTTGGCCCATGGCCCTGGAGCCTACGGCAACACAAGTGAATATCTAAATACTGCTTAAATATTCAGACACTTTGTGAATCAGTCACACTTTCAGTCAGTGAGCTCAGGACTCCCACCACACTGGGGAAAATAGGTTCTCCTCAACTCCCCTATTAGCTTTCTACCTGTGAACTTCAATCTGTGCCCCCTGTTTATTAACAATGTCAACTAATGGAAAAAGCAGCTTCCAGTTATCCTTTCTATGCCCTTCAAAATCTTAAACACCTTTACCAGGTCCCCTTGTCTGCTCCAATCTTGGCATCGGTCAGATGGGCAGGTCAGTGGCAGCTTGGTATAGCCTGAAAAAGGAATAAGATAAGACAGTACATAATGTGACAAAGCCTGTCGTGCCCGATGGAGGTCAGCAACGGCAGTCAGCAGTGAAGTCCACTGGCAAGGATGGGCGGGTCTTAGCCCAGCACATGTGAATACGAACCGTCATGGGGGATGCCCAGTTCAGAGTGTCTGCAAACTTGTGGCTTAAGAAAGGACTGTAATGTTTGAGTTTTTAAACATTTATTTATTCTACCTGTCTCCCTCTCACTCTCATGCTCTGTTTCTACATGTCTATCTCTCTGTCTCTGTCTCTCATAGTCTATCTCTCTGTCCTCCTCTCTTTCACTGTACTCTCTCTGTTCTTTCTCTCCCTCTGTTCTGTCCTGTGTCCCTCTCCTTGTCTCTGTCCTGTCTCTCTCACTCTCCTCTCTGTGTCCTCTCTCTCGGTCCTGTCTTTCTCTCGGTGTTCTCTGTCCAGTCTCTCTCTATCCGTCCCCTGTCTCTACCCTCTCTCTCGGTCCTGTCTCTGTCCTCTCTCTCTTTCTCTCCATGTTCTCTCTGTCCCCTGCCTCTCTCTCTCTCTCACTCTCTGTGTGCTCTCTGTTCGTCTGTCTTTCTCTTTCTGTCCTCTTTCTCTGTCCTGTCTCCGTGTCCTCTCTCTCAATCCTGTCTCTCTCACTCTCTCTCTGTCCTGTCTCCCTCTCTCTCCCTGTGTCTCTGTGTCGTGTCTGTGTCCTGTCTCCCTGTCTCTGTCCTGTGTCTTTCTCTCTGTCTCCTCTCTCTCTCTCGCTTTTTCTCTCCGTGTTCTCTGTCCCGTCTCCATGTCCTGTCTCTCTCTCTCTCTCCCTGTCGTGTCTGTGTCCTGTATCTCTCTTTCTCTGTCCTGTCTCTACCCTCTCTCTCCGTCCTGTCTCTCTCTGTCCTGTCTCGCTCTTTCTCTCCGTGGTCTCTCTCCCTGCCTCTCTCTCTCTGTCTGTCCTCTCTTTGTCTCTCTCACTCTCTCTGTTCCCTCTCTGTCCTGTCTCCGTGTCCTGTCTGTCTCTCTCCGTCCCGTCCCTCTCGGTCCTGTCACTGTCTCTGTCCTGTGTCTTTCTCTCTCTCTGGGTCCTGTCTCTCTCCCTCTCTATCCGTCCCCTGTCTCTGTCTGTCCTCTCGATCCTCTCTCTCCCTTGTCTCTGTCCTGTGGCTCTCGCTCTCTCCGTGTCCTGTCTCCGTGTCTTCTCTCTCTCTCCTGTGTCTGTCCTCTCTCTCTCTCTCTCCTGTCTGTCCTGTCTCTGTGTCGTGTATCTCTCTGTCCCTCTCTCTCTATCCGTCCCCTGTCTCTGTGTCTCTCTCCCCCCCCCACCCCCGGTCTCACTCTCTGTCTGTCCTGTCTCCGTGTCCTTTCTCTGTTCTGTCTGTCTCTCTCTGTTCTCTCCCTCTCCCGTTCTCTCTCTGTCTGTCTCTCTCTCTCTCTGTCCTCTCTCCCCGTGTCTGTCTTTCTCTCGGTGTTCTCTGTCCGGTCTCTCTCTCTGTCCTGTCTCGCTCTTTCTCTCCGTGTTCTCTCTCTCTCTCTCTCTCTCTCTCCCGCCTCTCCATCTCTGTCTGTTCTCTGTCCTGTCTTTGTCTGTCCTCTCGATCCTGTCTCTGTCCTGTCCCTCTCGTCTCCGTCTCCGTGTCCTGTCTTTCTCTCTCTTTCTGTCCCCTGTCTCTGTCCTGTCTCCCTGTATCTCTGACCTGTCTCTCTCTCTCTTTTTCTGTCATGTCTCTGTCCTGTGTCTCTGTCTCCATGTCCTGTCTGTCCTCTCTCTCCCTCCCCCTGTATCCCCGTCTCTCTCTGTCCTGTCTTTGTCTGTCCTCTCGATCCTCTCTCTCCCTGTCGTGTCTGTGTCCTGTAACTCTCTTTCTCTGTCCCACTCTCTGTCTCCCGGTCTTGTCACTCTCTCTGTCCTCTCGATCCTCTCTCTCCCTCTCCTTGTCTCTGTCCTGTGGCTCTCGTTCTCTCCGTGTCCTCTCTCTCTCCTGTCTGGCGTGTATCTCTCTGTCTCTCTCTCTCCCCCGTCACACTCTCTGTCTGTCCTGTCTCCGTGTCTCTCTCCCCCCCCACCCCAGGTCTCACTCTCTGTCTGTCCTGTCTCCGTGTCCTTTCTCTGTCCTGTCTCTCCCTGTCCCTGTCTCTGTCCGGTCTCTCTCTGTTCTCTCTCTCCCTCCCCCTGTCTCTGTCCTGTCTCGTTCTCTCCCTCTCCCTCTCTGTGTTCGCTGTTCTCTCTCTGTTTCTCTCACTCTCTCTGTTCTCTCTCTGTCCTCTGTCTCTGACCTGTCTCTCTCTCTCTCTCTCTCTCTCCCTGTGTCTCTGTGTCGTGTCTGTGTCCTGTCTCTGTCGGTCCTGTCACTCTCTCTGTCTGTCCCCTGTCTCCGTCCCGTCTCTCTCTCTCTCTCTGTCCTCTCTTTCTCTCCCTCCCCCTGTCTCTGTCTGTCCTCTGTCTGTTCTCTCACTCTGTGCTCTGTCTCTCTGTCCTGTCTCTCACTCTCTGTCTGTCCTGTCGGTCTCTTTCTCTCTCTCCTGTCTCCGTCTCACTCTGTCTGTCGTGTCTCTGTCCTGTCTGTCTCTCTCTCCCCCGTCACACTCTCTGTCTGTCCTGTCTCGTCTCCGTGTCTCTCTCCCCCCCCGGTCTCACTCTGTGTCTGTCCTGTCTCTATCTCTGTCTGTCCTGTCTGTCCTGTCTCTCCCTCCATCTGTCTCTCTGACCTGTCTCCCTGTCTCTCTCTCTCTTTCTCTCCGTGTTCTCTCTCTGTCCTGTCTCCGTGTCTCTCTCCCCCCACCCCCAGTCTCACTCTCTGTCTGTCCTCTCTCCCTGTCTCTCTCTCCCTTCATCCTCCCTCTCTGTCCTGTCTGTCTCTCCTCTCTCGGTGTGTCCTGTCTCTCTCTCTCTCTCTCTCTCCCTGTCTCTGTTCTTTCTCTCCGTGTTCTCTGTCCTGTCTCCCTGTCTCTATCTCTGTCTGTCTGTCTCTCTGACCTGTCTCCCTGTCACTCTCTCTTTCTCTCCGTGTTCTCTCTCTGTCCTGTCTCCCTCTCTGTCCTGTCTGTCTCTCCTCTCTCTCTCTGTGTCTGTCCCCTGTCTCTGTCCTCTCGATCCTCTGTCTCCCTGTCCTGTCTCTCTGTATGTCCTCTCTCGCGCTCTCTGTTCTGTCGCTCTTTCTCTGTCCTCTCTCCTGTCTCCCTGTCTCACTCACTCTCTGTCATGTCTGTGTTCAGTCTCTCTTTTTCTTTGTCCTGTCTCCCTGTCTGTCCTGTCGCTCAGTCCCGTCACTCTCTCTGTCCTGTCCCTCTCTCGGTCCTCTCTCTGTTCTGTCGCTCTTTCTCTGTCCTGTCTCCGTGTCCTGTCTGTCTCTCTGCCCTGTCTCCCTCTTTCTCTGTTCTCTCTGACCATCCTCTCTGACGTCTCTGTCCTGTCTCCCTCTCCTCTCTCTGTCGTGTGTCTCTCTTTCTCTCCGTGTTCTCTCTCTGTCTGTCCCCTGTCTCTCTCTCCAATCTCACTCTCTGTCCTGTCTCTGTGTCTCTCTCTCTCTGACCTGTCTCCCTCTCGTGTTCTCTCTCTGTCCTGTCTCTCCCTCTTTCTCTGTCCTGTCTCCCTGCCTCCGTCTCACTCTCTGTCCTCTCTCTCCTTGTCTGTCCTCTCTCTCTTTCTCTCTCTGTCCTGTCTCTTGTGTGTCTTTCTCTCTGTGCTCCCTCTCTATCTCCCTGTCTCTTTCTCTCGGTGTTTCTTCTCTGTCTGTCCTCTCTCTCTCTCTCCCTGTCTCTCTCTCCGTCCTGTCTCTCTCTTCTGTCTCACTCTCTGTTCTCTCTCTCCCCCTCCCCCCCCACCCTCTCTGTCTCTCATGCTCTCTTGTTGTCTGTCTGTCTGTCTCTCTCTCTGTCGCTGGAAAGAAGAAATTAGCTCAAAAGTTAAGAGGGATACGGATAGTTCAGCCTTTGGATTGTTAGTGAAGAATAGAAAGTGGGATGTTGCGGGCACTAAGTTGGGCGATCCCCGTAATGTTGATATGAATTCAGCAGTTAATTTTGAGATTCTTGTTGAAATTCTTTTGACCTTGTTTCCTTTTTGACATTGCCCTGGTTTGCAGAGCTCAGAGCAAGAGATTTTCTTTACTTCTTACCTGCAGCAGAGGCCTATGAAATGCTGTCCGAGAACTGTGACCTCCACAACTCCTTCGACCACACGAGCACATTTGTCCAGGAACACACACGGACTGACATTGAAGAACTATTGGGATAACAATACTCAGCGTGGGACTGGGAAAGACAGCATGTACAAACAGAAAACAGCTGTAAATAGTGTCCAGAGGTGAAATAAAGTTCTAAAGCAAAATTAATCGCTCTTTACTTGTGTGCTCATTGTATTCAGAACAAAATCAACAAATTAATAGCACATAGGTAGACAGGCATGATTTTATAGCTATTACAAAGACGTGGTTAAAGGAGATCAACACTAGAGGTAAATATGGAGGGCTACGTGACATCCCAAAAAGACAGGCAGGCAGGGAAACTGACTGTAAGCGATGAAATTACTGTGAGAACAAGAAACGATCTTCGATCGGAAGATGTAGAATCCAATTTTACTTATTTGTTAACGGGAGGAGGACATCACTAGCTCGGCAGTGTTTATTGTCCATCCCGAATTGCCCAGGGGTCAATTCAGAGTCAATCATATGGCTGTGGGTCTGCAGTCACATGTAGGCCAGACCATGTAAGGATGGCAGTTTCCTTCCCTAAAGGACATCAGTGAAGCAGTTGGGTTTTTCTGACATTTGGCAATGGATTCATGGTCATCATTAGATTCTTCATTCATGATTTTCTTTTATATTCAATTCAAATTCCACCATCTGCTGTGCTGGGATTTGAACACAGGTCCCCAGAATGTTATCTAAGTCTCTGAATTAACCATCCAGCAATAATACCACTCGGCCATTTCCTCCCCCATCTTGGAACAAGAAAACCTGTAGCGGACTCCCACTTGGGAAAAACACTGAACCAGGAGCTTCTTAAACGGGGTGATCGCCTCTCCTTATGTTTTAAGATAGCTATGAATAATCAGGACCTTGTGGGAAGGTGCTAAATTTGGGGAGGGAAAATTACATCAGTATTAGGTAGGAGCTGAGCAGTATTAACTGGAAGGAGCTTTTATTGAACAATTCGACATTTAATATGTGTGGGTTATTTAAAGACATTCTGATCAGCGTTCAGAACTGGCCTATTCCAGGGAAGGAGGAATGACAAGGATGGCAATCTAAGGACACACGGACATAAGAAATAAAGCAGGAGTAGGTCATCTGTCTCTTCCAGCTCACTCCGCCATTTAATAAGGTCATGGCTGATCATTTTGCAGACTCAGCTCCACTTACCCTCCCAAACCCTCAATTCCATTCCTGTTCAAAGATCTATCTGTCTTGGCCTTTAAAACATTCAACCAGGGAACCTTAACTGTTTCACTCGGCAGAGAATTCCACAGATTCACAAGCCTTTGGATGAAGAAGCTCATCCTCAACTCAGTCTGAAATCTGTTCACCCTTATTTTGAGGCTGCGTCCCCTAGTTGTACTTTCACCCATCAGTGGAAACAACTTCCATGTTTCTTTCCTATCTATTTCTTTCATCATTTTAAAAGTTTCTATTAGATCATCCCTCATTCTTCTAAATTTCCCTGAGTGCAATCCTAGTCTACTCAATCTCTCCCCATACAGCAACATTTTCAATTCTTGAATCAACCTCATGAACCTCCTTTGCACCCCATCCAGTGCCTGTACATCCTTTCTCAAGTGAGGAGGCTAAAACTGCACAAAGTACTCTGCATCTAGCCTCACCAGCACCCTATAGAACTGTAGCATACCCTCCTGATTTTTAACCTGCATCACTTTAGCAATGAATGACACTATTCCATTTGTTGTCTCAATTACCAACTGCATCTGCAAACTTTTTGTGCTTCATACACAAGGCTGCCCAGCTCCCTCTGCATAGCAGTGTGCTACAATTTTTCACCATTTAAGTAATACTCCATTTTGCCATAATTGCTACCAAAATGGATAGCCTCACATTTACCATCATGGCACTCCATCTGCTAGACCCTTGTCCATTCACTTAAACTTTCTGTATCCTTCTGCAGATTTTCATTGTTCTCTTCACACTTTCGCTACCTCTCATTTTAGTGTTACCTGTGAACTGTAATAGAACATAGAACAATACAGCACAGAAGAGACCCTTTGGCCCTCAATGTTGCACCGACCTGTTAACGATTCTGAGCCCATTCCCCTTCACTATCCCAGCAACATCCATATGCTTATCCAAGGACTGTTTAAATGCCCCGAATGTGGCTGAGTTAACTACATTGGCAGGCAGGGCATTCCACACCCTGACCACCCTGAGTAAAGAACCTGCCTCTGACATCTGTCTTAAATCCATCACCCTTCAATTTTTAGCTATGCCCCCTCGTACAAGCCGACATCATCATCCTAGGAAAAAGACTCTCGCTGTCCACCCTATCTAATCTTTCTCTGATCATCTTGTATGTTTCTATTAAAGCCCCTCTTAGACTTCTCTCCAATGAGGACAGACCCGAGTCGCTCAGCCTTTCTTCATAAGACCTTCGCTCCAGACCAGGCAACATCCTGGTAAATCTCCTCTGCATCTTTTCCAATGCTTCCACATTTGTCCTGTAATGGAGTGACCAGAACTGTACGCAATATTCCAAGTGAGGCCACACTAGCGTTTTGTACAGTTGCAGCATGACATCACGGCTCTGGAACGCAATCCCTCTACCAATAACACCTAACACACCGTATGCCTTCTTAACAGCACTATCAACATGGGTGACAACTTTCGGGGATCGATGTCCATGGACACCAAGATCTCTCTGCACATTCACACAACCAAGAATCTTCACATTCACCCAGGGTTCTGCCTTCCTATTATTCCTCCCAAAGTAAGTCACCTCACATTTATCCGCATTGAACTCCATTTGCCAGACTTCAGCCCAATTCTGCAGTTTATCCAAGTCTCCCTGCAACCTGCAATATTCTTCCACACTGTCCACCACTCCACTGACTTTAGTGTCATCTGCAAACTTACTCACCCATCCACCTATGCCTGCGTCCAAGTCATTTATAAAAATGACAAACAGCAGTGGTCCCAAAACAGATCCTTGAGACACACCACTAGTAACTGGACTCCAGGCTGAATATTTTCCATCAACCACCACTCGTTGCCTTCTTACAGAAAGCCACTTTCTAATCCAAACTGCTAAATCTCCCTCAATCCCGTGCCTCTGTGTTTTCTCAAATAACCTACCATATGGAACCTTTTCAAAGGCTTTACTGAAGTCCATTTGCGCCACGTCAATTGTCCTTCTCTCATCCACATGCTTGGTCACCTTCTCAAAAAACTCTGAGGTTTGTGAGACACGACCTGCCCTTGACAAATCCATGTTGACTATCTCAAATCAAATTGTTGCTTGCTGGATGATTTTCAACCCTATTTCTAAAACTTTTCCTACAACAGACGTAAGGCTCACAGGTCTATAATTGCCTGGGTCAACCCTACTGCCCTTCTTGAACAAGGGCATAACATTTGCAATCCTCCAGCCCTCTGGTGTTAAACCTGTAGACAATGAGGACTCAAAGATCAAAGCCAAGGGCTCCACCACCTTCTCCCCAGTCTCCCAGAGAATCCTTGGAAAAATCCCATCGGGCCCAGGGGATTTATCTACCTTCACACCTTCTAGAATTGATAACACCTCCTCCTTACTAACCTCAATCCTTTCGCGTCTAATAGCACGTAGCTCAGTCATCTCCTCTCCAATACTCTCCTGTTCCTCAGTGAAAACAGATGAGAAATATTCATTTAGCACCTCTCCAATCTCCACCGGGTCCACACACAACTTCCCACTTCTGTCTTTGACTGGCCCTATTCCTCCCCTAGCCACCCTTATATCCCTCACATACCTATAGAAAGCTTTAGGGTTGTCCTTTATTCTACCTGCAAATGACTCTCATGACACCTCTTTGCTCTTCTTAACTCTCTCTTTAAATCCTTCCTTACTAATCTAAACTCTCCATCGCATCAACTGAACCATCTCATCTCAACATCACATAAGCCTCCCTCTTCTGCTTCACAAGAGATACAATTTCTTTAGTAAACCACGGTTACCCTACCTTATCACTGACCCCTGCCTGACAGGGACGTACCTATCAAGAACACGCAATATCTGTTCCTTAAACCAGCTCCCCATTTCGATTGTCCCCATCCCCTGCATTTTGCTACCCCATTCTTTGCCTCCTAAGTCTTGCCCAATTATAATTGCCTTCCCCCATCTGTAAGTCTTGCCCTGTGGCATGTTCCTCTCCATTTCCATTGCTAAACTAAATGTAACCGAATTATTGATAATGGGAACTACAGATGACAGAGAATCCAAGATAATAAAATGTGAGGCTGGATGAACACAGCAGGTCCAGCAGCATCTCAGGAGCACAAAAGCTGACGTTTCCGGCCTAGACCCTTCATCAGAGAGGGGGATGGGGTGAGGGTTCTGGAATAAATAGGGAGAGAGGGGGAGGCGGACCAAAGATGGAGAGAAAAGAAGATAGGTGGAGGGGAGAGTATAGGCGGGGAGGTAGGGAGGGGATAGGTTCCAGGGAAGACAGACAGGTCAAGGAGGTGGGATGAGGTTAGTAAGTAGGAGATGGAGGTGCGGCTTGGGGTGGGAGGAAGGGATGGGTGAGAGGAAGAACAGGTTAGGGAGGCAGAGACAGGCTGGACTGGTTTTGGGATGCAGTGGGTGGTGGGGTCGAACTAGGCTGGTTTTGGTATGCGGTGGGGGAAGAGGACATTTTGAAGCTGGTGAAGTCCACATTGATACCATTGGGCTGCAGGGTTCCCAAGCGGAATATGAGTTGCTGTTCCTGCAACCTTCGGGTGGCATCATTGTGGCACTGCAGGAGGCCCATGATGGACATGTCATCTAAAGAATGGTATACTGCATCCATTGTACCCGGTGTGGCTTCCTCTACATTGGGGAAACCAAGCAGAGGCTTGCGAACCGCTTTGCAGAACACCTCCGCTCGGTTCGCAACAAACAACTGCACCTCCCAGTCGCGAACCATTTCCACTCCCCCTCCCATTCTTTAGATGACATGTCCATCATGGGCCTCCTGCAGTGCCACAATGATGCCACCCGAAGGTTGCAGGAACAGCAACTCATATTCTGCTTGGGAACCCTGCAGCCCAATGGTATCAATGTGGACTTCACCAGCTTCAAAATCTCCCCTTCCCCCACCTCATCCCAAAACCAGCCCAGTTCGTCCCCTCCCCCCACTGCACCACACAACCAGCCCAGCTCTTCCCCTCCACCCACTACATCCCAAAACCAGTCCAACCTGTCTCTGCCTCCCTAACCTGTTCTTCCTCTCATCCATCCCTTCCTCCCACCCCTAGCCGCACCTCCATCTCCTACATACTAACCTCATCCCACCTCCTTGACCTGTCTGTCTTCCCTGGACTGACCTATCCCCTCCCTACCTCCCCGCCTATACTCTCCCCTCCACCTATCTTCTTTTCTCCATCTTTGGTCCGCCTCCCCCTCTCTCCCTATTTATTCCAGAACCCTCACCCCATCCCCCTCTCTGATGAAGGGTCTAGGCCGGAAACGTCAGCTTTTGTTCTCCTGAAATGCTGCTGGACCTGCTGTGTTCATCCAGCCTCACATTTTATTATAACCAAATTATGGTCACTGTCTCCAAAGTGCTCACCTACCACTAAATCAAACACCTGGCCTGGTTCATTGCGAAGTACCAGATCCAGTGTGGCCTCCCCTCTTGTCGGCCCTTCGACATACTGTGTCAGGAAACCCTCCTGCATACATTGGACAAAAACGCACCCATCCGACGTACTAGAGTTAGAGCATTTCCAGTCAATGCTGGCGAAGTTAAAGTCTCCCAATGACCACCCTGTTCCTTTCACTCCTGCCCAGATTCGTTTTGCCAATCCTCTCCTTCACATCCCTGGAACTTGGCGGAGGCCTATAAAAATCTCCCAGCAGTGTGGCCTCTCCTTTCCTGTTCCTGACATCAGCCCATCCCACCTCAGTAGACGAGTCCTCCTCCAAAGTTCTTTCAGCCCCCGTTATACTGTCCTCGACAAACAAAGCCACACCTCCCTCTCTTTTACCACCTTTCCTGATCTTAATGAAAGATCTGAACCCTGGAACCTGCAACATCCATTCCTGACCCTGCTCTATCCATGTCTCCGAAATGGCCACAACATCGAAGCCCCGGGTACGTATCCATGCTGCAAGCTCACGTCGCTTATTCCGGATACTCCTGGCAGTGAAGTAAACACACTTCAATTCAGCTTGCTGTTTGCCAGCACACTCCTGTGACACTGAGATCCTGTCCATGTCCCCTCTACTCTCTTTCTCCTGTGTACTGGAACTACTCCACAGTTTCCCATCCCCTTGCTAAGCTAGTTTAAACCCACCCGAACGGCACTAGCAAATTTCCCGCCCAGGATATTAGTGCCCCTCTGGTTCAAGTGGATACCGCCCTGTTTGTCGAGATCCCACCTTCCCCAGAATGAGCCCCAACTGTCCATGTACCTGAAGCCCTCCCTCCTGCACCATCCCTGCAGCCACGTGTTCAGCTGAAATCTCTCCCTGTTCTTTGCCTCCCTATCATTTGGCACGGGTAACAAACTCAAGATAACCACTCCGTTTGTTTGAGCTCTCAGCTTCCACCCTAGCTCCCTGAAATCCTGCCTGGCATCCCTATCCCTCTTTCTACCTATGTCGTTGGTACCTATGTGGACCACAGCTTGGGGCTGGTCACCCTCTCCCTTCAGGACCCCAAAGACACGATCCGAGACATCACGGACCCTAACACCTGGGAGGCAACACACCAACTGTGAGTCTCTTTTGTTCCCAACAAACCTTCTATCTGTCCCTCTAACTATTGAGTCCCCAGTGACTAACACTATCCTCCCATACCCCCTTCCCTTCTTTGCAAGAGCAACAGACTCTGTGCCAGAGACCTGCACCCCAGTCAGTATTGAGGTAATCCCTCATTGTAAGGAGGTCAGAATTGAGGCAGTGGCAGATATTTCGAGGGTCAGTACTAAGGCAATGCAGAACCATCAGAGGGTCAGTACTTAAGGAGAACTCTATTATCATAAGGTCAATACTAATGGAGTGTCACATTGTCAGTGGTTCAGTCCTGAGGAATCACCTCATTATGAGAGGGTCAGGACTGAGGCAGTGTCTCATTGTCAGAAAGTCAGTGCTGAGGCAGTGGCACATTCTCAGAGGGTCAGTATTAAAGTTTAGAATTGAGGGAGTGTTATACGTTTATGTCACTCTGACAATGAGGCACTGCCTCAGGAATGAGCCTCTGACAATAAGGCACTTTCTCAGTTCTGAGTCTCTAACAAGGAAGCACTCCCTCAGTGCTAACCCTCGAACAGAGCTTCAATACCTCTGAATGGACCCTCTGTCAATGAGGCACTCGCTGAGTACTGACCCTCTGACAATGTTCCAATAGCTTACTACTGGCCTTCTAATCAGGTGCCCCCACCCCATTTCTAAATCTATTACCTTGAGGCAATGCCTCAGAACTGACCCACTGGCTATAAGGCAGTCCGTAAGGACTGACCCGCTGATCATGAGGCTGTCCCTCAGTTAATGACCCTCTTAATATGAGGCACTCCCGTAATTTTGACCATCAGCAACTACCTCAATGTTGACTCACTGATATAGAGGCACTGCCTCAGAATTGACATGCTGACAACGGGGCACTTGCTCAAGACAGACCCTCTGATAGAGCTGCAGGTTTGATATTAGAGCAGCGACGCACCGCGAGCAGGTCAGTATTAAGGGAGTCAGTGGACCAAGATTAGGGGAGTGCCATGCTGTCAGAGGGTCACTCTTAATGGAGTGCTGTACTTGTGGTGAGTGAGTACTGAGGCAGTGCAGCACTGCAAAGGGTCAGTAGTTAGAGAATGCTCCATTTTCAGAGGTTTAGTACAGAGGAGGTGCTTAATCAGAGACTTATTTCTGAGGGAGCGCTGCACTGTCAGGGTTTCACACTGAGGGAGTATCACACAATCAGAGGTCCAATATTAAGGAAACAGTGCACCGTTGGAGGGTTGATATAAAGGGAGGGCTGCACTGTCAGAGTGTTAATGATGTGGGAGTGCTGAAATATCACAGAATCAGTCCCGAGAAGTGCTGCACATTCAGAGAGTTAGTGCTGAGGGAGTGGTCTAATGTCAGAAGATTGATATCAAGGGGCACTGTCGAACGATCGGCAGTGCAGTACTGTCAGAAAATCAACATTGAGGGAGTTCTGCTGTGTCAGTGGGTAAATATTACAGGATTGTTACACTATCCGCGTATCAATGTCAGACGGTCAGTCCTGAGGGAGTGCTACACTGTTGGAGGGCCAATATTGAGTGTGTGCGACACTCAGAGGATCATTTTGCTGGAGTTGTGCACTGTCAGAAGTTCAATTGTAAGGGAGTGCCACACTGGTAGCCCATTCATATTGAGGGAGTGCTGCACTGTCAGAGGGTTAAAGATGAGGGACAGCTTCTCTTTGCGGGGATGAGTATGAAAGAGAACCGACCATCAGGGGATCAATATTAGTGCTGTCGAGTCAGTACAGAGGGAGTGCTGCACTGTCGGAGGGTCAATAAGAAGCATGTTGCTACACTATCAAGGAGCCAATGATGACAGAATGCTGCACTGCTAGAAGATCAGTCATGAGGGAAAACTGCATTGTCAGAGTGTCTTCATCAAAGACGTACCACTCTGTCGGAAGACCAATATTAAGGGAGTGCTGCACTGTCACTGGATCAATATTAGGGGTGTGTTGCACGAACAGAGGGTCAGTGATGATTGAATGCTTAACTGTGGCAGAGCCAGGACTGAGGGAAGCCCTTGATGTTACATTGTTATCAGTGAGGGACTGCTGCACTGTTGAAGGGCCGATATTAAGAGAGTGTGACACTGTCAGAGTGTCATTATTCAAGGTGTGCTACACTATTAAAACAGTAATTCATGAGGGAGTGCTGCACTGTTGAAGGGCCGATATTAAGAGTGTGCTGAGCTTTCAGAAGGTCAATATTAAACGAGCACTGCACTATCAGAGGGACTGCAGCTGCTGCGAAGATCACTACAAAGGATATGGTAGACTGTGAGAGGTCCATTTTGTGGGGATTAATGAACTGAGGTTCTGTCCTGTGAGACAGTTCACTGTCACAGGGCCCGCATTCAGAGAGTGGTGCACAAACAAACCAGCACTGCCAGACAAAAATAAACAACTGCGGATGCTGTAAATCAGGAACAAAAACAAAGTTGCTGATAAAGTTCAGCAGGTCTGGTAGCATCTGTGGAGGAGAAAACAGAATCAACATTTCAAGTCCAGTGACCCTTACTCAGAACTGGGGAACTTCCTCCGAACAGTTCTGAGGAAGGGTCACTGGACCCAAAACATTAGCTCTGTTTTCGCCTCCACAGATGCTGCCAGACCTGCTGAGCTTTTCAAGCACTGCCAGACAACTGACACTCTGATTGTGAGGCACTCTCTCTGTACTGACCCTCCAACAGTGCGTACTCTCTGATGACTGATTCTCTGAGAGTACATCTTTGGCACAGTATTAGCCCTCCGACATATGGGTATTCTCTCAGCAATAACACTCTGAGAATGCCATGCTCCCTTACCATTGACACTCTGACCATGGGACACCCCTTCAAATTTATCCCTTCAGCAGTGCAGCATACACTCATCATTGGCTCTCTGATATTGCAGTTCTTCCTTCATACTGACCCTTTCACAGTGCAGGACACACTAATATTTAACATCGAAAAGTGCAGCTCTCCCTCAGTGCTGACCCCTGTCAGTGCAGCACCACCTCAATTCGGACCCATTCAGTGCAGCACACCCTTAATTCTGACCCCCTCGGTTCAGCAGCCCCACAGTAATGACCCCATCAGTGCTGACCTTCCTTCAGTGTCGGCCGCCCTCAGTGCAGCATTTTCTCAGAGCTGACCACCCCCACTGCACCACCCACTCAGTGCGACCCTGCTATATGCAGCACTCTCTCATTGCTGACTTCCTCAGTTCAGATCCCCCGCCTCAGTGCTGATCCCCCTCGTGCAGGACTCCCGCAGTGCTGACCGCACTCTGTACAGCAATCCCTCCTTCAGTGTTGACCACCCTCAATGTAGTATTCCCTCAGTGTTCACCAACTTAGTGCTGACACCCTCCTCACTTCAGCCAATCATCTGATAGTGCATCACTCCCCGTACATGAACCCTCGGACGGTGCAGCACTCCAACAAGTTAGTTTCAGAGGCATGTTTTCCCATCAAATTGACCCCCTGAGACTGGAGCATGCACTAAATATAGACCCTCTCACAGTGCAGCACTCCCTTAATATAGACCGTCTGATAGGGCAGCTCCCTTTCAGTACAGGCCTTCCAACAGCACAGCACTCTCCCATCATTGACCCTCTGACAGTGCAGTACTCTCTTAATATTGAATTTGTCACACTGCACAACTCCATTAAAATTGATCCGAGCAATCCATTAATATTTGCCCACTGACAGTGCAGTGCTTCCTCAGTCCTGACTCTCTGAAAGTGCAGCACTCCCCTTCATACTGTCAGAGGGTCAATACTGAGAGAATGCTGCACTGTCAGAGTCAGCTCCCTGCAGTCCCATCAGACGTTCAGTATTAAAGGTATGCCGCACTGTGAGTGGGTGAGCGTCAGTGAATTCTGCACTGGAAGAGGGTCAACAATGAGGAAGAAATGCAGTGTCAATGTAACAGGGTCAGAACCGAGTGCCTCACAATCAGAGGGTCAGGATTGAGGTCAGAATTGAGACAGTACTGCAAGATTACAGCGTCAGTGCTGTGGTCGAGTAGCACTCAGACGGTCAGTACTGAGGGAAAGCTTCATTATCAGTGGGTCAGTTCTGAGGGTGTGCCACTTTGGCAAAGGGCCATACTAATGCAGTGCCTCATTGTAAAGGGATAAGAATTGAGGGAATCGCACAATTGGAGGATCAGTACTGAGGTACTGCAGCACTATCAGAGGGTCACCACTGATGGAGTGCCTTATTGTTAGAGGGTCAGTGCTGAGGGAGTGTGTCATTGTCAAAGGATCAAATTGAGATGATGCCTCATTTTAATATGGTCAGGTTGATGTAGTGCAACACTGTCAGGGGGCCAGGAGTACTGAGGAAGTGCTGAAAATCCCCATGATTAAGGGAAGACCCTCATGTTAAAATGTCAAAACAGAGAGAGGGCATAATGGCCAGAGGGTCAGTTCTGAGTTGGTTCCTTGTTGCCAGATGGTTAGTTCTGAGGCAGTACCGAATCTGAGGGAGTAGCTGAACCGTCGGAGAGTCAGGACTAAGGGAGTGCTGACCGTCTCTCAGTGCTGTAATTCCCCGGCACTGACCCGCTGGCACACTCTTACTGTTGACCCTCTGAGAGGGCAGTTTCCCTTAGCACTGACTCCCCACACTGCATCACAAGCTCATCAGTGACCGTCAGTGGAGCACTCCCTCATTGCTGACCCAACTCTGTGCAGCATACCATTAATATTGACCCTCTGACAGTGCAGTGCTCTGTGATGACTGACTGTTCTGACAGTGCAGCAGTCCCAAAAAATTGGCCTTCCGACAGTGTGGAGCTCACTCATTGATGACACTGACAATGCAGCACTCTCTCAGTACTTACTCTGCAACATTTCAGCACATGCTCATCATTGACCTTCTGACAGAATAGCAGTCACTTAATATTGAGCCTCAGTCCTGGAGGATTCTCTGAAGATTGACCTCCTGACAGTGAAGCTCTCCCTTAATATTGACCCTCACTGCTGACCCTTCAGTTGTGTAGCATGACTTATCACTTTCCCATCACCACTTTATGCTACCGGCCGCCCAATGAACATCAACTTTCTGAAACTGTAGCATTCCCTTAATTTTAACACTCTGATAATGCAGAATTCCTTCATTATTGGCCCAAATGAGAGCGTAGTAGACCCTTATTATTGATGCTCTGACATTGCAGTCCTCCCTGAAAATTGGCCCTCTCAGTGCAGCACTCCCTCAGTGCAGTGCTTCCCCCCATGCTGACCACCCCTCAGAGCTGAGCCCCACTCAATGCTGACACTCTCTCATTATTGACCCTCTCTGACAGTGCAGCACTCCCCAAATATTGGCCTCCCGACAGCGTGGAGCTCCCTCAGTGATGACATTGACAATACAGCACTCCCTCAGTACTTAATCTGCAAGACTTCAGCACCCGTTCATCATTGACCCTGGAGCACTCTCTTAATATGGACCTCCTGAGACTGAAGCTCTCCCTCAATATTGACCCTCAGAGGTTTTCTCTCTGTGCTCACCCTTCAATAGTGTCGCATGACTTACTACTTACCCATCATGACTTTCTGTTGCACCCCCGCCAACAACATGAACTTTCTGAAACTCTAGCACTCCCTTAATTTTAACCCTCTGACAATGCAGAATTCCTTCATTACTGAACTTCCTACAACACAGTACACCCTTATTATTGAGGCTCTAACAGTATAGTACTCCCTGAAAATTGGCCCTCCCTCAGTGAAGTGCTCCCCCCCCGGGCTGACCCCTCTTCAGTGCAGAGCTGCATTCAGTGCTGACCCCCCCACCCCGAGTGCTGACCTCCCCAAAGCTGACCCACTCCAGTGCAGCACTCCTTCATTGCTAACCGGCCACTGAGTGCTCACCCCCGCTTAGTGCGGCTCTCCCACTCCTCCTCAGTGCTAACAACCTGCAGTGCAACACTTCCTCAGTGCTGACAACCTTTCAGTGCAAACACCAACCCCCACCTCACTGCAGCAATCCCAGAGTGCTGCCACCCACTCAGCGCTGACACACCCCTCCTTGTCAAGGGGGCAGAATTGAGACAGTGCAACAGGATTAGAGTGTCAGTGCTGTGGAAGAATAGCACTCTGAGGGTCAGTTCACAGGCAAAGATTCATTGTCAATGGGAGAGTTCTGAGGCTGTGCTACTTTGTCAGAGGGCCATACTAATGTGGTGCCTCATTGTGGGGTTAACAGAGGGCGGTGTGGGTGAAAAGAATGAGGGAGTGTTGCACTGAGTGGGGTCAACACTGACAGTGCTGCACCGAGGTCGGGTGAGCAATGAGGGGTGGTCAGCACTGAGGCAGTGATGCACTTAACAGTGGCAGCCCTGAGGAGGTGCTGCGCTGCGGGGCCTCAGACAGAGGGAGTGATGCACTCGGGGGGTAGTCAGCACTGGAACTGCGGTCAGCACTGAGGCTGTGCTGCTCTGTGGGGGATCAGCACTAGGGAAGTGCTCCACTAAGGGGGTTTGAGCAATAAGGGTCTGTTAGCACTGAGGGAATTCTGCACTGATGGAGTGCTACACTGAGGGAGTGCTACACTTGAGGGGTAGTCAGCACTGGGATGGTGTCAGCACTAGGCAAGTGCTCCATGAAGGGGCTTTCAGCAATGAGGGGGGAGTTTGCACTGAGGGGGAGCCAATATTAAGGAAGTACTGAACAGTCTGACAATCAATAATAAGGGTGTGCTCCACTCTCGGAGGGTCATTCTTGAGGAAGCACCGCGTTGTTGGACAGTCAGTACTGAGGGAGTGTTGTATGGTCAGTGTCATCACTGCGGGAGCTCTACACTGTTGGAAGGTCAATACTAAGAGTGTGCTGCACTGTTAGACAGTCAATGATGAGCTAGTGATGCATGTGCGACATTCCTTCAATTCCTATCCCATTAAAATGAGGCACTGCATTCGTATGGCCCTCTGACAAAGTAGCACAGCCTCAGAACTGACCCATTGATAATGAAACTTTCCCTCAGTACTGGCCCTCAGAGTGCTCCTCAACCACAACACTGACTCTCTAATCCTGCAGTACTGTCTCAATTCTGACCCTCTGACTGTGAGGCACTCAGTTCTGACCATGTTACTTTGACACTGCAGTTCTTCCTCATTGTTGACCCTGTTACAGTGCAGAGTTTACTGACACTGACCCACTCCAAGTGCAGCATACCTTTAATACTGAATGTCTGATAGTACTGCAGGCAGCTGACTCTGAGAGTGCAGCATTCTCTCAGTATTGACCTTGGGGAGCGCTGCATTGTCAGAGAGTCAGGAATGAGAAAGAGTTGCACTATCAGAGGGCAAATATTAATGGAGTGCTCGGATCGATTTTAATGGAGTTGTGCATTGTCGCAAATTCAATATTAAAAGAGTGCTTCACTGTCAGAGAATCAATGATGACGGGGCACTGCGCTGCGGAAAGACCTGTAACAAAAGGCATCCGGCCTGTCAGAGGGACTATCTGAAGGGAGAGCTTCACTGTGAGAGGGCCAATATTAAGTAAATGCTCCAGACTCAGGGGGTCAATTTGATGGGAGGACATCTCTCTGAAATTATCTTGATGGCGGGTCAGTACTGACGTAGTGCTGCACCATCCGAGGGTTCGTATAAAGGGAGTGATGCACGACCAGATGATCAGGGAGTGCTGAAGTGACGGGGACGTCAACAATAAGTGGGTGAGCTCTGAGGGAGTGCAGCACAGAGTGGAGTCAGCACTGCGGGAGTGCTGTTCTGAGGGGGATCAGGACTGAAGGGGGTCAGCACTGAAGCAGGTCAGCATTGAGGGAGTGCTACACGGAGGGTTTCAGAATAAAGGGTATGCTACACTGAATGGGTCAGCACTGAGGGAGAGCGGCACTTTAAGATGTTCAATATTACTGTGTCCTGCACTGTGAAAGGGTCAGTATGAAGGCAGCACTGCAATATCAGAGAGGCAATGATGAGTGTGTGCTGCACTGCTGAAGGGTTAAATTTGAAGTGGTGTCCCACGGTCAGAGTGTCAATGGTAAGGGAGCATGGCATTCTCAGAGTGTTCTTGCTGAGAGAACACCAGGATGTCGGAGGGTTAATACTGTGGCAGAGACGCACCGTCAGGGAATCAGTCATCAGAGAGTACGCAGTGTTGGAGGGTCAGTACTGAGGGAGTGTTTCACAATCAGAGCGTCAGTTGTCTGGCAGTGCTGGAAAAGCTCAGCAGGTCTGACAGCATCTGTGGAGGCAAAAACAGGGCTCACGTTTCGGGTCCAGTGACCCTTGCTCAGAACTGTTCTGAGCAAGTTCCCCAGTTCTGAGGAAGGGTCAATGGACTCAAAATGTTGATCCTGTTTTCTCCTGCACAGATGCTGCCAGACCTGCTGAGCTTTTCCAGCAACTTTGTTTTTGTTCTGGTTTACACCATCCGCAGTTCTTTTGCTTTTTATGTCTGGCAGTGCTTGCTTGTTTGTGACCTTCTGAAAGCACAGCACACCCTTAAATATTGGCCCTGTGACAGTCCAGCACTACCTCAGTACTGATTCTCCAATAATGGAGCATTCCTTCAATACTGACCCCCAGTGCAGCACTCCATCAATATTGGCACTGCAGTACACCCTTCGTATTACCTCTCTGTCAGTGTGGAACTCCATCAGTGATGACACTCTGATAGTACATCACTCCCTCCGACAGTGTTGCACACCCTGAGCATCAACCCACTGACAGTTTCAGCATTCCCTTAATATTGACCAACTCTCAGTGCAGCATTCCCCAATATCAAACCCCTCAAAGTGAAGCACTCCATTATTATTAATATTGACGATCTGACAGTACAGCCCACCTCAGTGCTGACCCTCCGACAGTGCAGCATTCCCTCATTACTCACCCTTTGATAACTGTAGCACAGCTTTAGTAATGACACTCAGTGTCACACTCCCTTAATATCGGCCCTTCAACAGTGCAGCACTCCCTCAATAATGACACCATAACGATGCAGGATTCCCTCAGTCCTGGCTCTGCAGCGGTTAAGCATTCAATCATCACTGACCCTCTGTTAGTGCAGCACACCCCTAATATTGATCCAGTGACAGTGCAGCACTCCCTTAATATTGGTCTTCCGACAGAGTGGCACTTCCTTGACAAAGGCACTCTGACAATACAGTTTTCCCTCATTCCCGATCTTCTGGCAGTTCAGCATTCTGTCATCATTGACTTCTTGATAGTGGAGCTACATGCTTCTTATTGACCCTCAACAGTGTGCAGCACTCCCTCTGTACTGACTCTACCACATTAATATTGATCCCCTCACAGGCAGTTCTCTTTCATACTCACCCCCACAAAGAGAAGCCCTCCCTTATCTTTAACCCTCGGTCAGTACAGCACTCCCTTAATATTAACCAGTGTGGCACTCCTTTACAATTGAACTTCTGACAGTGCACAACTCCAACAAAATTATCCTCCGAGTATTGCACACACTCAATATTGGTCCTGCAACAGTGTAGCCCTCCCTCAGGACTGACTGTCTGACATCGATACACTGATAGTGTAGCAATCCTGTAATATTGACCCACTGACACAGCAGAACTCCCTCAATATTGGCCTTCTGACAGTACTGCACTACTGATCCTTCAGCAGTGCCCTTGATATCAATCCCCTGACATTATAGCACTCCCTCAGTACTAACTCTGAATGTGCAGCACTCTCTCACGTCTGATTCTGCGATATTTCAGCACTCCCACGTCATTAACCCTCTGACAGTGCAGCACTCCCTTTAAATCAACTCTCCAACAGTGCACTATTTCATTACTATTGGACCTCTGATTGTGTGATACTCACTCAGTGTCAAACATTGACAATGCAGCAGTCCCTCAGAAATAACTCTCTGGCCGGTATGTGTTTTTGTCAGCGAGCAGTGCCTATGCCTTGGAGATGTAGTCCCTTTTATTCAGTATCACTGTCATGTGCCTTTTGTCTGCAGCTAGCATTGTGATGTTCTTGTCCTTCTGCAGCCCTTCCAGGGCCTGTCTTTCCAATTTGTTGAGGATGTTGAGTTTGCTCCTTCTGGTTAGTGTCGGGATGACTGTCTGTCTTATCGTTTGTTCTCTTTCTTCGTTGATGCTGTTGGTCTTTAGTGTGGCTTCTACCAGTACTATCTGACAATGAGGCACTCTCTCAGTATGACATTGTCACAGTGCTTCAATCTTGTGACACTCCCACATGTCTAACCCCTTCAGGATGACACACAGCCTCAGTATTGACCTTCTCACAATAATGTACCCGAACAGTTCTGACCCTATAGCAGTGCTGCATTACCTCAATACAGATTCTATAAATGTGAGGCACTTCCTCAGTCTGACCCTCTTATAATGAGGCACTACCTCAGTATTGACTCTCTGATGATACTGCTCTGTAGCAGTCCTGAACCTCTGACAGTGCTTCAATACCGGTCTGGACAAGCTAACGGCATCTCATTTTCTTCACTGACAGAGAGTCAGTTCTGTGGCAGTACCTCATTGTAACGGGATCAGAATGAGTCTAATTAGTCTAACCCCAAACCTAACCGTGGCTTCAGGCCTAAGCCTAGCCTCAGGCCTAAAACTAACCCTAAACCGAAACATAAACCTCAGCCCCAAACCTAAATGAGGTCTGAGCTCTAATCCTAAACATAGCCAGCCTTAATCCGAAACCTAACCTGAACCCTAGCCTCATCCTCAGCCCTAGCCCTAACCCCAACCCGAAGCCTAACCTCAGCAGGAACCCGAACCCAATCCTCACACCTAACCCCTAGCCTCAGTCCTAACCCAAACTGTAAGCCTCGCCTCCCTCTCACGCTAACCCTCATTGTTAAATACTGAGGTTTTGCAGCACTGTCAGAGCATCAGAACAGTGGTAGTGAACCATTGTCAGACTGTCAACACTGAGGCAGTGTCTCATTATAAAAGGGTCAGAATTGGAGGAGTGCCACACTAACAGAGACTCAGTACTGAGGTACTGCAACAGGACACAGAATCTGAACTGTGGGGGTGCACTTACTGTCAGAGGGTCATGATCTGAGGTAGTGTCTCCTTGTGAGACGGTCAGTACTGACAGAGAGCCTTCCTTGCCTGACGGTCAGTAATGAAACACTGCATCTTTGTCAGGGGGTCTGTAATGATGGAGTGCCTCATTGTTGCTCAGTCCAGTGTGAGGCAAAAGCTCATTGGTGGAGTGTCAGTCCTCAGGGTGGGCAGATGATGTGGAGGTGCTGGTGTTGGATCGGGGCGGACAAGGCTGAGTATTGACACTCTGCTACAAATGCACTCTCTCAGTTCTGACCCTCTGAAATGGTAAACTCCCTAATTGCTGACACTCTGCCAAGTAGGCACTGGCTCAAACAGACTCTCTGACAATAAGTCACCCCTCAGTGCTGACCCCCTGATAGAGCTGTAGTACCTCAGTGAGGCTGTGGCACTCCTTGAATTCTGATCCCATTACAATACGGCACTGCCTCAGTACTGAGTCTCTGCCAAAGAGGCACAGCCTGAGAACTGACCCACTAACGATGAGGCACTCCATCAGGACTTATCCTCTGACAGTGCTAGATTACCTCTGTACTGACCTTCTAAAACGGGTGGCACTCCTTCAAATCTGACCCCCTTACAACATAGCCCTGCTGCAGTGCCGACCCTCTGACAACAATGCATTCTCTGAAGCCTGATCCCCTCAAGATGAGGTCATACTTCAGTATTAACACTGACAAAGAGTCACTTCCTCTATATTGACCCTCTCATTGTGCGGCACACCCTCAGTTCTGATCTTGCTCCAATGGGGCACTTTTGACCAGCTGACAATGGTGGTCTCCCTCAGTTCTGACACCTCCACAGTTCTGCACTACCTCTGTATTGACTCTCAGTACTGACCCTATTCTGATCCATTACAATGAGGCGCTGCCTCAGTTGTGGCTGTCTCATAATGATGCACTCAATCGATTCTGCGCCGCACACAGTGCTGCAATACTTCAGTACTGCCCTGTAATTGTGTGGCAGTCCCTTAATTTTGACCCCCTGACACAGGCTGTGCCTCAGTATTCACCTCTGAAAATAATGCACTCCTACAGATCGGGCCCTTTGATGCTACTGCAATACCTTAGTTTTTACCAGCTCATGATGTGGTTAGCTTCAATGCTGATGCCATTACACGGAGGCAGTTTCTCAGAACTGACTTTCTAACAATGGCACTCCCGTGGGACTGTCTGTCAGATACAGCCACACTATCTCTGTTTTGACCCTCTCATCAGAGAACAGAGAACATAGAAAAGTACAGCATAGTACAGGCCCTTCGGCCCACGATGTTGTGCCATGGAATAATCCTAATCCAAAAATAAAATAACGTAACCTGCATTCCCCTCAATTCACTGCTATCCATGTGCATGTCCAGCAGTCGCTTAAATGTCACTAGTGTCACCGCTTCCACAATTACCACTGGCAAACTATTCCATGCGCTCACAACTCTCTGGGTGAAGAACCTCCCTCTGACGTCTCCTCTAAACCTTCCTCCTAACACCTTAAAACTATAACCCCTCGTGGCAGTCAATCCTGCCCTGGGGGAAAGTCTCTGGCTATCGACTCTATCCATGCCTCTCATTACCTTGTACACCTCGATCAGGTCACCTCTCTTCCTCCTCCTCTCCGGAGAGAAAAGTCTGAGCTCAGTCAACCTGTCCTCATAAGACAAGCCCTCCAGTCCAGGCAGCATTCTGGTAAACCTCATTTGCACCCTCTCCAAAGCCTCCACATCTTTCCTATGATAGGGTGACCAGAACTGGACACAATATTCCAAGTGTGGTCTCACCAGGGTTTTGTAGAGCTGCAGCATAACCTCGCAGCTCTTAAACTCGATCCCGCTGTTAATGAAAGCCAAAACACCATATGCTTTCTGAACAACCTTATCCACCTGGGTGGCAACTTTGAGAGAGCTATGCACTTGAACACCAAGATCCCGCTGTTCCTCCACACTGCCGAGAATCCTGCCTTTAATCCTATATTCAGCATTTAAGTTCGACATTCCAAAATGCATCACCTCATATGTATCCAGGTTGAACTCCATCCGCCATTTCTCAGCCCAGCAGTGCATTCTGTCAATGTCTCGCTGAAGCCTACAATAGCCCTCGATACTATCAACGGCACCTCCAACCTTTGTGTCATCAGCAAACATACTAACCGCCACCCCTCAACTTCCTCAACCAAGTCATTTATGAAAACTACAAAGAGCAGAGGCCTAAGAACAGAGCACTGTGGCACACCACTCAGCACTGACCTCCAGCAAGAATACTTACCATCTACAACCACTCTCTGCCTCCTGTCAGCCAACCAATTCTGAATCTAGACAGCCGAATCTCCCTGTATCCCATACCTCCTGACATTATGAACGAGCCTGCCGTGGGGAGCCTTATCAAATGCCTTGCTGAAGTCCATGTACACCAAATCCACTGCTCGACCCTCGTCAACCTGTCTCGTGACTTCCTCAAAGAACTCAATAAGATTTGTAAGGCATGACCCGCCCCTCTCAAAGCCATGATGACTCCCTTTAATCACGGTATGCTTTTCCAAATAGTCATAAATCCTATCCCTCAATTCTTTCCAAAACCTTGTTGACCACAGATGTAAGACTGACTGGTCTGTAATTTCCAGGAATTTCCCTATTCCCTTTCTTCAAAAGAGGAACATTTGCCTCCCTCCAATCTTCCGATCCGACTCCCATGGAGAGTGAGGAAGCAAAGATCTTCGCCAGTGGCTTAGCACCTCCTTTCTCGCTTCCGGGAGCAACCTAGGATAAATCTGGTCTGGCCCTGGGGACTTACCAATCTTAATGTTTGCCAAAATTTCCAGCACATCAACTTCCTCAATCTTGATCTGTTCAAGCCTGTTTTCCTGCTCCTCAAAGTTCTCATTCACAACAATGTCCCTTTCCTTCGTGAAAACCGAGGCAAAAAACTCATTTAGGGCTTCCCCTATCTGCTCAGACTCCACACACAAGTTCCCGACACTATCCCTGATCGGCCCTACCTTCTCCCTGATCATTCTCTTATTCCTCACATATGAGTAAAATGCCTTCGGGTTCTCCCTAATCCTTCCTGCCAAGCCTTTTTCCTGCCCCCTCCTGGCCCCCCTCAGTCCACTTTTGAGCTCCTTCCAAGCAAGCCTGTAATCCTCTAAAGCTGTGCTAGACCCTTGCTTCCTCCACCCTACGAACGCTGCTTTTTGCTTTTTGACAAGAAGCACCTCTGTACCCGTCATCCAAGGCTCTTTAATCTTACCCCTTCTTACCTGTTTCAGAGGAACAAATTTATACATCACTCGCAACAACTGCTCCTTAAACAGCCTCCACATGTCTGCTGTGCCCTTTCTGTGGAGCAATTGCTCCCAATCTGTACTTCCCAACTCCTATCTGATAGCGTCATAGCTTCCTCTTCCCCAGTTAAATATCTTCCCCTGGTAACTGCTCCTTTCCCTTTCCATGGCTATGGTAAATGTGAGGCTCTTGCGGTCACTGTCGCCAAAGTGTTCTCCCACCACGAGATCTGACACCTGTCCTGGCTCATTGCCGAGCACCAAATCCAAAATGGCCTCCCCCCCTCGTCGGCCTGTCCACATACTGAGTAAGGAAACCCTCCTGAACACACCTGACAAAAACGGCTCCATCCAAACCATCTGCACTAAGGAGGTTTCATTCTATATTGGGAAAGTTGAAGTCACCCATAACAACAACCCTGCTACGTTTGCACTTTTCAACAATCTGCCGGCCTATTAGTTCTTCGATCTCCCTACTGCTATTTGGGGTCTGTAGAAAACCCCCAGTGAGGTGACTGCTCCCTTGCTGTTCCCAACTTCCAGCCATACTGACTCAGTCGATAACCCTTCCTTGGCAACCTCAGTCCATACCCCCTCAGTAGACGAGTCCTCCTCAAAAGTTCTTCCAGTCACCATTAAACTGTCATAGAACATAGAACATTACAGCACAGTACAGGCCTTTCAGCCCTCGATGTTGTGCTGACCTGTCATACTGATTTGAAACCCATCTAACTACACTTTTCCATGTACGTCCATATGCTTATCCAATAACGACTTAAATGTACCTAAAGTTGGCGAATCTACTACCGTTGCAGGCAAAGCATTCCATTCCCTTACTATTCTGAGTAAAACTACCTCTGACATCTGTCCTATATCTTTCACCCCTCTATTTAAAGCTATGCCCACTCGTGCTCACCGTCACCATCCCAGGAAAAAGGCTCTCCCTAACCACCCTATCTAACCCTCTGATTATTTTATATGTTTCAATTAAGTCACCTCTCAACCTTCTTCTCTCTAACGAAAACAGCCTCAAGTCACTCAGCCTTTCCTCGTAAGAACTTCCCTCCATACCAGGCAACATCCTCGTAAATCTCCTCTGCACCCTTTCCACAGTTTCCACATCCTTCCTATAATGCGGTGACCAGCATTGTACGCAATACTCCAAGTGCAGCCGCACCAGAGTTTTGTACAGCTGCAGCATAACATCTTGGTTCTGGAACTTGATCCCTCTATTAATAAAAGCTAAAACACTGTATTCCTTCTTAACAGCCCTGTCAACCTGGGTGGCAACTTTCAAGGATCTGTGTACATGGACACCGAGATCTCTCCGCTCATCTGCACTACTAAGAATCGTACCATTAGCCCTGTACTTTGCCTTCCGGTTACTCCTACCATAGTGCATCACCACACACTTGTCTGCAATAAACTCCATTTGCCACCTCTCAGCCCAGCTCTGCAGCTTATCTGTGTCTCTCTGCAACCTACAGCATCCTTCGTCACTATCCACAACTCCACCGACCTTAGTATCATCTGCAAATTTACTAACCCATCCTTCTACACCCTCATCCAGGTCGTTTAAAAAAATGACAAACAGCAGTGGACCCAACACCGACCCTTGTGGTACACCACGAGTAACTGGTCTCCAGGATGAAGATCTCCCATCAACTACCACCCTCTGTCTTCCTTCTGCAAGCCAATTTCTGATGCAAACTGCTATATCTCCCACAATCCCATTCCTCCGCATTTTGTACAATAGCCTACTGTGGGGAACCTTATCGAACGCCTTGCTGAAATCCATATACACCACATCAACCGGTTTACTCTCATCTGTCCTTGACCAACAAAGCCACACCTCCCCCTCTTTTACCACCTTCCCTGACCTTAATTAAAGATCTAAATCCTGCTACCTGCAACATCCATTCGTGACCCTGCTCTATCCATGTCTCCAAAATGGCCACAACATCGAAGTCCCATAGCTATCCGAGCCGTAAGCTCACCTACATTATTCCGGATACTCCCGGCATTAAAGTCGTCACACTTCAATCCAGCTTGCTGTCTGCCAGCACACTCCTGTGACAGTGAGGTCCTGTCCATGTACTCCCGACGCTCATCCTCCTGCATACTAGGACTACACCTCAGTTTCCATCCGCCTAACCCTATGTGTAACTGTGTTCCTGAAAGAGTACAGACCCTAAAGCGTGGTACTAATACTAATAAACTCACTCATAAGTGACCCTCCAGCAGTGAATCTGTAATCATGTGGCACTCCCTCAATTCTAAAAACATTACACTGAGGCACTCCGACAAAGGGCTCTTTGTTTTAGGGATTATTTACAGTGATCCCTGTTTTTTAACAGGTTATTGAAAGGGGTCACTGTTTCCGGGTTTATTTTCACCCTCTAATCTTGCAGCACTCCCTCAATTCAGGCGTGCAGCAGTAATATCTCCAGACTGAATCTCGACAAGTGTGGCAAACCCTCAATTCTGATCTGCTCAAAATGAGGCACTGACTCATAATATGAGAAGTTTTAATCTGCAGTTTGAGAGGGAGAAGGGAGAATCGGAAGTGTCAGTATTGCAGTTGAGTAAAAGGGAACTATGGAGCTATGAGGGAAGAGCTGGCCAAAGTTCAGTGGTACAATACCCTATCAGGGATGGCAGTGGAACAACAATGGCAGGTATTTCTGGATATAATGCAGAAGGTGCAGGATCAGTTCATACCAAAGAGGAAGAAAGATCCTAAGGGGAGGCGGGGGCGATCGTGGCTGACAAGGGAAGTTAAGGACTATATAAAGATAAAAGAGAAGTGGGAAGCTGGAGGACTGGGAAGCTTTTAAAGAGCATCAGCAGATAACTAAAAAGGCAAAACACAGAGAGAAAATGAGCTATGAAGGAAAACTGGCCAAAAATATAAAGGAGGATAGTAAAAGCTTTTTTAGGTATGTGAAAAGAAAAAAAATGGTTACAACTAAAATTGGGCCCTTGAAGTCAGAAACGGGTGAATTTATTATGGGGAACAAGGAAATGGCAGAAGAGTTGAAGAGGTACTTTGGATCTGTCTTCACTAGGGAAGACACAAGCAATCTCCCAGATGTAATAGTGGGTGAAGGACCGAGGTTAATGGACAAACTGAAGGGTATTTATATTAGGCAGGAAATGGTGTTGGATAGACTGTTAGGTCTGAAGGCTGATAAGTACCCGGGATCTGATGGTCTGCATCCCAGGGTACTTAAGGAGGTGGCTCTAGAAATTGTGGACGCGTTGGTAATTATTTTCCAAGGTTCTATAGATTCAGGATCAGTTCCTGCAGATTGGAGGGTGGCAAATGTTGTCCCACATTTCAAGAAAGGAGGGAGAGAGAAAACAGGAAATTACAGACCGGTTAGCCTGACGTCAGTGGTGGGAAAGATGCTGGAGTCAATTATAAAAGATGAAATTACGACTCATTTGGATAGCAGTAACAGAATAGGTCAGAGTCAGCATGGATTTATGAAGGGGAAATCGTGCTTGACTAATTTTCTGGAATTTTTTGAGGATGTATCTATGAAGATGGATAAGGGAGAGCCAGTGGATGTAGTGTACCTGGACTTTCAGAAAGCCTTTGATAAAGTCCCGCATAGGAGATTGGTGAATAAAATTAGGGCACATGGTATTGGGGGCAAAATACTGACTTGGATTGAAAATTGGCTAGCTGACAGGAAGAAAAGAGTCGTGATAAACAGGTCCCTCTCGAAATGGCAGGCAGTGACCAGTGGGATACCACAAGGTTCGGTGCTGGGACCACAATTGTTTACGATATATATTAATGATATAGACGAAGGCATTAGAAGTAATATGAGCAAATTTGCTGATGACACAAAGTTGGGTGGCAGTGTGAAATGTGAGGAGGATGTTATTAGAATACAGGGTGACTTGGACGGATGCATGGCAGATGCAGTTTAATGTGGATAAGTGTGTGGTTATATACTTTGGTGGCAAGAACAGGAAGGCAGATTACTATCTCAATTTAGTCAAGTTAGGTAAAGGGGAAGCACAACGAGATCTAGGTGTTCTTGTACATCAGTCAATGAAAGCAAGCATGCAGGTACAGTAGGCAGTGAAGAAAGCTAATAGCATGCTGGACTTCATCACAAGAGGAATTGATTATAGGAGCAAAGCGGTCCCTCTGCAGCTGTACAGGGCCCTGGTGAGACTGCACCTGGAGTATTATGTGTAGTTTTGGTCTCCCAATTTGAGGAAGGACATTCTTGCTCTTGAGGGAGTGCAGCGTAGGTTCACAAGGTCAATTCCTGGAATGGCGGGACTATCATATGTTGAAAGATTAGAGTGACTGGGCTTGTATACTCTTGAGTTTAGAAGGATGAGAGGGGATCTGATTGAGACGTATAAGATTATTAAGGGATTGGACACTGGAGGCAGGAAGCATGTTTCGGCTGATGGGTGAGTCCAGGACTAGAGGACACAGTTTAAAAGGAGTAGGCCATTTAGAACAGAGTTGAGGAAAAGCTTCTTCACCCAGAGAGTGGTGGATATATGGAATACTCTGCCCCAGAAGGCAATGGAGGCCAACTCTCTGGATGCTTTCAAGCAAGAGATAGACAGAGCTCTTAAAGATAGTGGAATCAAGGGTTATGGGGATAAGGCAAGAACAGAATACTGATTGTGGATGATCAGCCATGATCATATGAATGGTGGTGCTGGCTCGAAGGGCTGAATGGCCTACTCCAGCACCTACTGTTCATTGTCTATTGACTGAGTATTGACCTTCTGACAAAAAGTCACTTATTCAGAACTGGCCTTCTGACAACGTGACACTCGTTCAGATCTGACCCTCCAGCAATGAGGTACTGCCTCAGAACTGATCCGCTGACAGTCAAGCACTGCCCCCTCAGTTCACACCCTGACAGAGCTGCGATACTTCAGGACTGAACTTCTGATCATGTTGTACTCCATCAACTCTGAATCCAATGCACTGAGGTACTGACTCAGTATTTACAGTCTGCTTCTAATATGCACTCAGAATTGACCCTAAGGCAATGTAACCCTGCCTCAGAACTAACTCTGTGACAATGAAGCACTTACTCAGTGCTCAATCTCTAATTGTGTAGCACTCCCTCAGTTTTTAGGCACTCCTTCCATACTGGCACACTCTCAAGGCTGATCCTGCAGCAATGATGTATTGCCTTACAACACAGCCACTAACAACAAGGCCCTCTTTCGGACTGTGCCTGATAATGAGGCACTCACTTGGTTCTGAGCCTCTGACAATGAAGCACTCCCTCAAGTCTTACCACATTAAAATGAGGCACCCTCAAACGGATCTGAAACGCCTCAGTTTCGACCTTCTGATGGCTCTGAAATGCCTCAGTTTATATCCTCTGACTGGTCTTTTCATTCGGACACAATTATAGTGAAGGACAGCCTTAGTGCTGACACTCTGACAAAGATACGCTGCCTCAGAACTGAGCTGCTGACAATTAGCCAGTGCCTTAGGTACTGATGAGTTAATCAAAAGGCCCTCTCTCAGCACTGACACTGCAGCAATGAGGTATTGCCACAGAACTAACCAGCAAAGGGCTCATAATTGAGGGAGTGCCGAATGATTAAAGGGTGCAGGCTGAGGTGTTGCAGAACTGTCAGAGGATCAGAACTGAGGTATTGCATCATTGTCAGATGGTCAATTTCGAGGCAGTGGCTCAGTGTAATAGGGTCAGAAAGGTCATACTGAGATCTTGCAAGACAGGGTCAGAACAGTTGGAGTGGTTCATTGTCAGAGCGGAGGCACTGAGGCATTGAAGCATTGTCAGAGGGTCAACACACTGTCTGTATTGAACATGTGACAATAATGTTCTGATCCTATTACATCAAGGCACTGCCTCAAAACTGACCCTTAAGTGAACGCTGTGATCAAAAACACACCATTATTATGAGGCACTGCCTCAGTGTTGATCCTCTGACAATATCGCACTCCCACAGTTTTGACCCTTTGACAATGAGGCACTGCCTCAGTATTGAAGCTCTGACAGTGCTTCAATCCCTCAGTTCTGACCATCTGACGCTGAGGCACCTTTATTTCTGACCCTCTCACAGTGCAGCAATATCTCAGTACTGACCTTCTGTTTGAATGGCATTGCCTCAACTTCCAATGAGGTGCTGCCTCAGTGTTGACCTTCTGACAATAATGCACTCCCACAGTTCTGACCCTCTAATGTTGCGGCAATTCCTCAATACTGACGCTAAAAACGTGTGGCAGATCTTCAGTGCTCATCCTTTTACAATGAAGCATTGTCTCAGTATTGACCATCTGACAGTGATGAACTCTCTTAGGGGTCAGGACTGAACCCCTGTCAATGAGGCACTTCTTCAGTGCCCGCACTCATTATTAGCCTTCTGACAAAGCTTCAATACCTCAGTACTGACCCTCTCACAGTACTGATCTTCTGTGAAATACAGAGAATTAATACAGGGGAGGTGTCTCTTATTAGAGGGTCCGCCTGAACTCCAACTTCAATGTAATGGTCAGAATTGAGGGTTTGCTCCACTTTTAGAAGGCTACTGCTGAGGTATTGCAGCTCTATCAGAGGGTAAGTACCGTGTTAGTGTCTCGTTGTCAAACAGTCCATACTGATGCTGTGTCTCATTGTCAGATGGTCCATTCTAAGGCAGTGCCTTAGTGTAATAGTGTCAGAATTGAGGGTTTGCACACATTTACATAGTCAGTGACGTGCTTTTGCATTTCTATCAGTGGCTCATACTGACCGAGTGCTTCATTATCATGGGGTCTGTACTGAGGTATTGAAGCACTGTCAGATCTTCAGTGCTGAGCTATTGCAGAACTGAGAGTGGGTCAGAATTGAGAGTGTGCATTACTGTCAGAGGTTGAACGCTGAGGCAGTGCCTCAATGGGAAGGTGTCAGAATTCAGGGAGTGTCCCTTGATGAGAGGGTCAGTACTGCAGTATTGCAGGTCTGTGAGCAGGTCAATTCTTAACCAGTGCCTCGTTGTCAAGTGGTCAGAGCTGAGGCAGTGACTCCATGCTGTCTGGTCAGTCTTGAGGAAGTGCCTCATTGTTAGAGGGGCATTACGGAGGATAAGTCTCAATGTAATGGTGACAGAACTGAGACAGAGCCACATGATCAGGGATTCAGGGCTCAGGGATTTACTCAATCACAGGGTTTCCCTGAGGCAGTCCCTCTTTGTCGGAGGTTTAGTTCTGATGGAATGCATTTCTCAGAGGCGGTCATACTGAGCTAGTGCCTCATTGTAGTGGGGTCAGACTGAGAGGGTGCTAAACAATGAACAGGTCAGTTGTGAGGTGTTACAGTTCTATCGTGGGGTCAGTATTGATGGAGTGCCTCATTGCCTGAGTATCAGTACTGAGGTATTGAAGCACTGTCTGAACATCAGGGCTCAGGGAGTGCCTCATTGTCACAGGGTCAGAAATGTGGGAGTGCGTTATTGTCAAAGTGTCAATGCTGAGGGAGTGCTCCATTTAAGGGGGACAGAATTAAGGGAGTCACTCACGTTGAGGGCCTATATTGAAGTAGCTTTGCACTGGAAGGTCAGTGTGGAGAGAGGGCCTCAGATGCAGTGGGCTAGTATGACGGTCTCCCTTATGGTCAGTGGGACAGTCCTGAGACACTCTCTCATTGTCAGACGTCAGTACAGAACCACTGTCAGCATATCAGTTCTACAGCTCGATGACTCTGACTTTGGGACTATTTTATTGTCACAGGGTCAAAACTGAAGCAGTGCCTCATTGAAATTGGGTTAGAATTGAGAGACCCACACATTACACCATCAGTAATGACGTATTGCAGCACTGTGAGACAGTCAGAATGAGGGAGGGCCTCATTGTCACAGGGTCTGTGCTGAGCGATCGCATCATTTTCAGACACTCTGTACTGAGGCAGAGCCTCATAGTGATAGGGTCAGAATTGAGGGAGTGCCATTCGATTGCAGGGACAGCACTGAAGTATTGCAGTTCTATGGGATGGTCAGGTCTGATGGAGTTCCTGATTGTCAGGTGGTCAGCACTGTCAGAGCATCAGGACTGAGATGTTACAGGTCTATCAGAGGTCAGTACTGCAGGAGTTCCCCTGTCAGAGGTCCAGTACTGAGGGAGTGCCTCATTGTCAGAGGTCCAGTACTGGGGCAGTGCCACATTGTCAGAGGTCCAGTACTGAAGGATTGCCTCATTGTCAAGGGTCCAGTCCTGAAGGAGTGCCTCATGTACTCCACATGAGTAGACAGTCACCCCAGGGTGGAATCAAACCTGAGTCTCTGGCACTGAGGCAGCAGTGCTAACCCCTGAGCCACTGTGCCACCCTTGTTGGAGTGTTACACGATTAGAGGAGCACTACTGAGGTATTGCAGCTCTATCACACAATAAGTATGAGGCGCCGCCTTACTGTCAGACATTTAATCCTGAGAATGTGCCTCATTGTCAGAGGGTCAGGTCGGACGGAGTGTATCATTGTCAGAGGTCCAGTACTGAGGGACTGCCTCATTGTCAGAGCTGCCTCATTGTCAGAGCTATTATGAGAGACTGAACACAGAGGAAGAGCTTCATTGGAATAGGTTCAGAATTAATGGTGAGCAACACATTCAGAAGGTCAGTACAGAAGTATTGCATTTCTATTGGAGGCTCAATACTGAGGAATTACCTCTGTCAGAAGTTAGTACTTTGCCAATAGTGGGGAACTGTGGCATTGTCACTGGGTTGGTTCTGAGAAAGTGCCTCTTTATGAGAGGGTCAGAATTGACGAAGTGCTACATTATTAGATGCTCAGGCCTAATAGATTGTAGGACTGTCGGTGGGTCAGATCTGTGGCGATGAATGAGGGGGATTCAGATGGCTATGTAGCAAACGCTGGAAAATGGGACTGGATTAATTAGGATAACTGGTTGGCATGGACAAGTTGGACCAAAGGGTCAATTTCCATGTTCTACAGCTCGATGACTCTGACTTTATTGGCAAGTTGGATTCAGAATGGGCTGAGTTGGCAGGAAGCAGAAGGTTCTGGTAGATCCATGTTTCGTGACTGAAAGTCCGTGTCCAGTGAGGCTCTCCAGGGATTATTGTTCGAGCGCTCACTGCTGTGCTATATCAGAATGATTGAGACTTAAATGTTAAGAGGGGTCATCACTAAGTTTGTGAAACATACGAAAATTGCTGAGATGGTAACTTGTGACGAGGAGAGCCCAGGATTGCAGGGTGATGTAAACAGGCAGGTCAGATTGATTTGTGTGGCAAATGAAAATTAATCTGAACACATACGAGGTGGTGCACTTGCGAAGTACACACAAGGCAAGGGAATTCACCAAAATCCATCAACAGCATTTTCTAACTCACAACCACTTCCATTTAGAGGGACAAGGGCAAAAGCAAGATAGGATTCCTGTGTGACAACCCTGCATTTCGCTCTGTCATGACATTGAGAGTACCCACAGCACATAGACAACAGCTGTTCAAGAAATAAGCTCCCACCACCTTCTATATACTCGCATAATTAAATTCTATTAACTAAATCGCAGAACTCTGTTATTGGAACACTAATTGGCCCATCATTATTAAATCGAAAATTATTGAAAATGCTTCAGAGCTTTGGATTTGCCTGAGAAGACAGGTTTTTGTTTTTAAAAGTGTTCCATTCAAGTTAAAATGCAACACACACTCACAACGTATTGCTGCAGCAGCCAGGACATTATGTTCCAAATCCTGGAGTAAAAGAAGACTCCACAACTGATTGGAATCAGCTCAATGCTGCAGCCCAACGACCCACTGGTGAAACTTGCATGTTTTGCCTGGGTTAGAGATCGTCTCAAGTCTTGAGAGGCCACCAAGACTGCCTGTAAAATCAAGTTAATGTACCTTGGCTCATTCGAGAAATGTAACACATCATCTTTGAATTCATTTCCAAGATGTTGACATCACTGGGACTAGGTGCCCTTGAGAAAGTCAGGATGAGCTAGCTTCTTGAAAGACTGCAGTTAATTTTGTGTAACGAGCTTCACAATCCTGCTAGGAAGTGAGTTTCATGGTTTTAACCATGAAAGAAATGAGATATATTTCAGTTTTAGAACCATCAGTAGCTTGGGTAGGAACATACTGCTGATGGGTCCCCATTTATCTATCGTTCTTGTCCTTCTAGTTACCAAATATAGCTAAAGACCACATGACCAATAGAAATAGGTCCTTTGACCTGATCCTCCATCCAATAGGATAATGGCTGATGTAATACTCTACATACCTACTTTCCTGTCCTTTCAGCTTCACCCTTGAACCTCCATAACTTGCCAAGAATGTATTTATCTCAGTCTTGTGCATGCTTTTGGATTTTTCCACCATAGATCTCTATTGGCAAGGAGTTCCAAAGACTCTCAACACACTGAAAGAAGAAATTCCTTCTTATCTCAGTCGTAAACTGGTGCATCTTCATTTTGAGCCTATTCCCCCTGGTCCTAAACTCTTCTGTAAGGGAAAAGCAATGCTCTCAGCATTTACCCTGTCAAGACCCTTAAATATCCGACATCTTTCAACATGATCACCTCTCACTCTTTTAAACTCCAGTGGGTTGAAGCTCAAGCTGTTTAGCCTTTGGTCACAGGACAATCCCTCAATATGAGCGATCATTCCAGTCAACTTTCTCTGAATTGCTTCCAATTAAATGATATTTTTCCTTCAATAAGGGGACCAAAACTGTAAACATACTCCAGATGTGGTCTCACCAACATCTTTTACAATTGCAGTCATACTTTAGTACTCTTATGCTCCAATGCCCTTGAAATAATGGCCAACATTCCATTAGCCTTCTGAATTATCTGCTGTACTTGTGTGTTTTCTTCTGTGTTTTGTGCACAATAGCTCTAAGTCCCTTTACGTTGCAGCTTGCTTTTACTGCAGTTATGCAGTTATTCCATTTGTAAATATTCTGTTCTTTTGCTCTTCTTTCCAAAATAAACAACCTTGCGTTTTCCCCACGTAATGCTCCATTTGCGAACCTTTTGCCCACTTACTTAACCTCTCAAGATCACTGTAAACTATTTGTAATCCTGTCACAACATGCCTTTCATCTATTTTTGTGTTGTCTGTAGATTGACTACAGTGCATTCACTTCTTCCGTCCAAGTCAATAACATTTACTGTAACAGTCACGCTCCTAGCACTGATCGCCCCTGAAACCCCACTGGTTACAAGTTCCTAACATGAAAAATACCCCTTTATCTCTTTTCGCTGTTTCTTGCCAATGGGCCAATTGGAAAGGCACTGCCCGAGGAGTCTTCAAAAAGTTTCTGTTAGGCAGGAATGCAATACCTTGAAGCCTTCTTCAAAACATAGCAGACTGAAGGCTGTGGTGACACTCCCTCCTCCTCGCACTTAGGATGGGGTGACAAAACCTAAACAAAGCTGTCACTTACTTGGATTATAGAAATCATATAGAGTGGCTGATGCTGGCTGCATGAAACCCATTGGCACAATTTGTTTGGCGGCAAACACGACACATTCTTTCTCCTCATGGACCTGAAGCAGATCAGAAAAGAAAAAGTCACAACAAAGAGTCTGATTATATTTAATTAAACATTAAATTGATATCATCTGAAGGGAATCCTTTTGGAAATGATCCTATCCGAGATGAAAATGACTGAGCAAAAACAAAAACTTCAGCATTAATGTGAGAAATAATCAACCCCTTTGGCAAACAAAATCTAACTACTAAGTTGAAAATTGTTCTCTTCATTATGACTTGATACACCGTGAAAAATAATGCCTAGAATCTGCTAACAGACCACTAGATTATGTCTTTGAATGTCTTGAGGTGACATGGTGGCTCAGAGGTTAGCACTGCTGCTTTATAACGCCAGGGACCGGGGTTCAATTCCACCCTCGGGCGACTGTGTGGAGTTTGCACATTCTCGCTGTATCTGCGTGAGTTTCCTCTGGGTGCTCCAATTTTCTCCCACAGTCCAAAGATGAGCAGGTTAGGTGGATTGGCCATTCTAAATTGCCAGTGGCGTTCAGGGATATACAAATTAGGCGGGTTATAGTGGGGCGGGTCTGATATAGTTAGGATGCTTTGAGGTTTGGTGTGGACTTGTTGGGTCAAAGGGCCTGTTTCCAAACTGTTGGGATTCTATGATTTCTGTACAGAGTCTATGAATGCAGTAAATGTACAGCATACTTGTGGGAGAAAAAAAGATGTTGTTACAAAAGTGATGAAGTGGTTTTGGCCTGTTTAAGAGAAAGGTCATTTGGGCAAATTGAATGGAGACAATAACCAAATCATCATAGAGTCCCTACAGTGTAGAACGAGGCCATTTGGTTCATCGAGTCTGTCAAATTTCTTTGCATCCTACACCATCTCATTTACCATGGCTAATCCACCCAGCCTGCACATCCCTGGACACCACAGGGCAATTTAACATGGTTAATACACCCAACCTGAACATCTTTGGACTGTGGGAGGAAACCCACACAGACACAGGGAGAACATGCAAACTTCACACAGTTGAGAAAGATGAGTAAGGAATGGACAAAATGCTGGCTTTGTTAGTAACACCAACATCCCATGAAAGAGTTGAACCAGAAATAGGGAAAGACAGATGTTAAACCAAAGGACAATGAATTAGTGTACCTGCTAAATAGCCAGATGGGTTTTGCTGAAATTCATAAATCCTACAGTGACTATAAAAACTTGAAAATGAGATATGTTCTGCTGAAGCAATTATTTACAACCTGATGGGAAAAGAGCAGTCAAGTGGAATGCATTGAAATATCAAGTGATATCGTTTGATTTACAAATACCTCATTGTAACAAAGATGCCATTTTAATCAAAATTCCTGCAGTTTGATATTCAAATTGAACAAAACATAACTTCACAGGTTTAATCAGCTAAATATAATTAATATTTGCTTGTTTCTATTTAATTTGGTTGATAAATGATTGAGCGTCATATCAACAGAAATGCAAAGAACTAAAAATACCGCATCCAAATAAAGAATGACCCTTCCATCTTTGAAATTATAGTGAGAGAACTATTTATCAACTCCATTTTTCAGCTGAAAAACAATCAGAACATTTTCTTAGCGCTTTCCCTTTACATAGTCAATGGAACTACACTTATGTCACAGTGGTTACAATGATATGCAAGAAGAATTTAGGCACAAAAGGGATAAAAAAAATCAGATCTATTAACATCCAGTTTCAACTCGAGAAGAAGTATATTTAAACTGTGAAATATCAGGATTGAATTTCGAGTAAGATTCTCCTGACCACTCGCTACATCTTTGGGCAGAGGTTGGTACACATTCTGAAGCAGATTTGCCTTTTGGGTGCTGATTACTCAAGTTACAAGCCTACACTCCTCAACACCTCCCACAACCTTTCCCTTCCATTCCATTTCATAACTGTTTCTTTTTCCTTGCCGCTAACTCTGCCTCCTGTTCCCAGTCTCCATCTGCAATTCTTAACTTCAGTTCCTCTCCCTTCATGTCATAAAGTTGAATCCTCTACTTCTCATCTCCCACTCACTAACTGTATTTTCCCCATGCTCCTTCTTTTGATACATCTATTATTTCTAATTCGCTTCTTCTCTTTAACCCGCCTCCCATTCACCAGTCATTGCTGATGTGATTTTATTATTGTTTCGACTGTGAAAGTGGGATTTTCTTCTGTAGTTGTTTTACCAGATTGATACTTCCCAAATTCCACTCAAACATATCTACAATTTCTTATTACTCAATTCATTCTACCTTATCATGTTGGACCAGTTCAGGTTCCAAACCACTGAGGAGTGAAATGTCGACAATTGCCATTCCAGACTGGAACTGATTCTCCTCATTGTCACTATCTCATCTTTAGAAGTAATGTCATCAAGATTAATAAACCAATTAACTGCACTTAAGCTGGAAGTTATCAACATAAATGCCACATTCAAAAATAAGACATTTTTGATTGCTAAACCCTTCTCTGTATGTGAAATTCTGAATTTCTTTTCCAGATACAGAAAACACACACACTTGCAACAGTGTACATATAGTCCTTAAAGTGATCATTAAATTACACACGTTGTACAGCATGCTCAAACCACTGCGTGCTTATATTTAAGCTGTAAACAATCCAATTTCTGCTTTGCTGCTTCGATCCTCAGTCCTTGTTATCTAAAGTCCCCTTAGGGCAAACTATGCCCTCTGATGGTATCGCTGTCATCTTAATTTCAAAATTTTCATCTTTTGGATTCTTGGATCTGTATCTAAACCAAGAATTTGGGGGCGGCACAATGGCTCAGTGGGTAGCACTGCAGCCTCACAGCACCAGGGACCCGGGTTCGATTCCTGCCTCGGGTGACCGTCTGTGTGGAGTTTGCACATTCTCCCATGCCTGCATGGGTTTCCTCCGTCGTTGGGCCTGTTTCCACACTGTAGGGAATCTCATCGAAATCTATGCTAACCTATATGTGAGTGAATCTTTATCAGGGACTTTTATATTTTAAAAAAATTAAATCAAGGTGTCTGAATGATGGCATTATCCAATTTAAATCAATCGTAAATATTTTTACGGGCTTCTTGACATCAATTGACACGAGGTTTGCAAATCACTAGGAGCGAAAATGTCCTTCTTCGATTACTCAATTATATATCTTGATAGAACATAGAACATAGAACAGTACAGCACAGAACAGGCCCTTCAGCCCACAACGTTGTGCCGACCATTGATCCTTATGTATGCACCCTCAAATTTCTGTGACCATATGCATGTCCAGCAGTCTCTTAAATGTCCCCCAATCACCTTGCTTCCACAACTGCTGCTGGCAACGCATTCCATGCTCTCACAACTCTCTGTGTAAAGAACCCACCTCTGACATCCCCTCTATACTTTCCTCCAACCAGCTTAAAACTATGACCCCTCGTGCTAGCCATTTCTGCCCTGGGAAATAGTCTCTGGCTATCAACTCTATCTATGCCTCTCATTATCTTGTATACCTCAATTAGGTCCCCTCTCCTCCTCCTTTTCTCCAATGAAAAGAGACTGAGCTCAGACAACCTCTCTTCATAAGATAAGCCCTCCAGTCCAGGCAGCATCCTGGTAAACCTCTTCTGAACCCTCTCCAAAGCATCCACATCTTTCCTCTAATAGGTCGACCAGAACAGGACGCAGTATTCCAAGTGCGGTCAAACCAAAGTTTTATAGAGCAGCAACAAGATCTCACGACTCTTAAACTCAATCCCCCTGTTAATGAAAGCCAAAACACCATATGCTTTCTCAACAACCCTGTCCACTTGGGTGGCCATTTTAAGGGATCTATGTATCTGCACACCAAGATCCCTCTGTTCCTCCACACTGCCAAGATGAACAAAGCAAAGCAAAATGAAGGTACATGGAGCTTCAAAACATGAAGGGCACCAAGAAGTTTGCAGCGGGGGAGTGGGGCAATGGAGGCATATCGAAGACCTTGAATGAGCATGGCATGGGAAGATGAATGTTGGCCAAGCTCGATTGGGTAAACATACATTTTTGGCTGAAGAAACATGTGTTTCAATGTGAGCTCATAGAAGAAGCCATGGAGTCAAAGCAAAACATTTCAACAATAAGACAACCATTCTCAAAAGCAGCAGACTGCATGAAAAAGAAATGAACTGCTTTAATATCCAGTTAAAATTTATGTTGATTACCAGATGGAATTCTTTTTTGACTCCATTCTTCAATCATGTCGATCTGAAAATGTTAACTGCATTAATTAATACTAACCAGAAACAGACTTTGTAGTAAATGGTTTGACGATTTTCTGTATCTGGAACATCCCTTTTCCTTCTCGAACGAAGATCGTACCAACCTATGGCACCAAACTGTGAGTCAAACGCATGGGACTCATAATCTTTCAATTCCTCATCAAAATTAGTGTAATTGTATGGTTCCGTGCAATAAAAGAATAAGAATAAACATGTTTCCCACAATTTTGTTGATGTTTATGAACAGAATGCACAAATTCAAAAGTGTGCGCTGGCATGTCTGCTTCCTCCAGCCTGTTTAAACTGTTCCATTCAATGTGAAATTTGTGATAAGTTTTAGCACACAGGTCTGTTTCGTCTGTGCCACCACGTTCACAGTGGATTCAATTCTATTAGTCATACATGCTTTCCCCCTTTTCCTGTAATACATTCCTTGAAGCGTTCAATGATATTTTGATTTTAAATCTTATCGTCATATTCTTTTGATTCTCAATCATCAATGAATCTGATGTCGCCGCCATTCCATGCAGTGCACAGCACGTCAAACAGGAGTCTTACTCTTGCCATGAGCACTGAGGTCGTCTGGGGTCATGACTGTCTCATAGTTTAGAAGGAAATTCTATTATATATATATATAGGACTATGTAGAGTCATGCAGTTAATTTTATTTGACATGCTACTTCTTTTCTTCACAAATATCCTGGATTTTAAGTGAGCTTCACCCTAATTTAAAGTGAATCCAATATCCAACCATCTGTAAAACTGGCATATCCAAATTTTAAGATGATAAAATGTGAGGCTGGATGAACACAGCAGGCCCAGCAGCATCTCAGGAGCACAAAAGCTGACGTTTCGGGCCTAGAACCTTCATCAGAGAGGGGGATGGGGTGAGGGTTCTGGAATAAATAGGGAGAGAGGGGGAGGCAGACCGAAGGTGGAGAGAAAAGAAGATAGGTGGGGAGGTAGGGAGGAGATAGGTCAGTCCAGGGAAGATGGACAGGTCAAGGAGGTGGGATGAGGTTAGTAGGTAGGAGATGGAGGTGCGGCTTGGGGTGGGAGGAAGGGATGGGTGAGAGGAAGAACAGGTTAAGGAGGCAGAGACAGGCTGCACAGGTTTGGGGATGCAGTGGGTGGAGGGGAAGAGCTGGGCTGGTTGTGTGGTGCAGTGGGGGGAGGGAACGCCCCTTGTCGAGGACGCCCTTGACCGCGTCTCCCGCATTTTCCGCAACACATCCCTCACACCCCGCCCCCGCCACAACCGCCCAAAGAGGATCCCCCTCGTTCTCACACACCACCCCACCAACCTCTGGATACAACGCATCATCCTCCGAGACTTCTGCCATCTACAATCCGACCCCACCATCCAAGACATTTCTCCATCCCCACCCTTGTCTGCTTTCCGGAGAGACCACTCTCTCCATGACTCCCTTGTTCGCTCCACACTGCCCTCCAACACCACCACACCCGACACCTTCACCTGCAACCGCAGGAAATGCTACACTTGCCCCCACTTGCCCCTCACCCCTATCCCAGGCCCCAAGATGACTTTCCATATTAAGCAGCGGTTCACCTGCACATCTGCCAATGTGGTATACTGTATCCACTGTACCCGGTGTGGCTTCCTCTACATTGGGGAAACCAAGCGGAGGCTTGGGGACTGCTTTGCAGAATACCTCCGCTCGGTTTGCAATAAACAACTGCACCTCCCAGTCGCAAACCATTTCCACTCCCCCTCCCATTCTTTAGATGACATGTCCATCACGGGCCTCCTGCAGTGCCACAATGATGCCACCCGAAGGTTGCAGAAACAGCAACTCATATTCCGCTTGGGAACCCTGCAGCCGAATGGTATCAACATGGACTTCACCAGCTTCAAAATCTCCCCTTCCCCCACCACATCCCAAAACCCGCTCAGTTTGTCCCCTTCCCCCACTGCACCACACAACCAGCCCAACTCTTCCTCTCCACCCACTCCCAAAACCAGTCCAACCTGTCTCTGCCTCCCGAACCTGTTCTTCCTCTCACCCATCCCTTCCTCTCACCCATCCCTTCCTCCCACCCCAAGCCGCACCTCCATCTCCTACCTACTAACCTCATCCCACCTCCTTGACCTGTCCATCTTCCCTGGGCTGACCTATCCCCTCCCTACCTCCTCATCTATACTCTCCTCTCCACCCATCTTCTTTTCTCTCCATCTTCGGTCTGCCTCCCCCTCTCTCCCTATTTATTCCAGAACCCTCACCCCATCCCCGTCTCTGATGAAGGGTCTAGGCCCGAAACGTCAGCTTTTGAGCTCCTGAGATGCTGCTGGGCCTGCTGTGTTCATCCAGCCTCACATTTTATTATCTTGGATTCTCCAGCATCTGCAGTTCCCATTATCACACATATCCAAATTTTAATTTGAGTTTAGTGTTACACAAATATATTACTTTTTTAAAAATTATATTCGAGTCAACATTAACATTTCATTCCCTGACACCGGGTGAACTGACTTTTAAACTCCAGCTTTCCTTTGGTATTAACGGAGAGGTGAGCCTTTTTGCAAGCACCGAAAGTCTCCACCAGTTTATGGTAAAACTTGCAGAACTTTAAGTTTCACAAATATGTTGCTATTAAACACTATTTCCTATTGAAGAAATATTAAGCTGAATTTGTTCAACTAGACAGCAGAAATGGTCAAGGGTTTAAAAGCAAGCAACTATTTTGAAGAGGAGTCACTCTTTGAACTAAATTCCATCTTGGTGTGTGAGAGTCCATAGGTTCCTCACTCTCAACGAACTATTCAAACTGTCATGCAATTACTGAAACACACAGACAAAAAACATCAATGTTAACAGTCACTAAGATTTTGAAAGTGATTTGGAATTTGTATTCAATACCCGCTGGGGAAATCTGTTCAAATCTGGATAGTACTCACTTATCACCATCCCACCTACCTTCCCTAGCACCTCCTCCCCCTCCACGCTATTTGTTTCTGAGCTCCCTTCCACCCTCCATTTCTGTGGAAGGGTCCTGACCCAAAACCTCAACTTTCTTGAGCCTCTGATGCTGCCTGCCCTGCTGTGTTCCTCCAGCTCCACAATGTGTTATCTCAGACACCAACATTGGCAGTTCTCACTATCTGGATAACTCATTCTGACCTTGTAACAAGTGATTTATAGTCATTTTCCTTTCAGATTACGCATGTACATGTATATACATAAATATACATATCACACTTTTATGCCTGAACCACTAACCTAGAGGACATTTTAAAATAGTCTCTATATCAAGGTCATAATTTTCATGGAAATTTATCAGTGTTTTAATAAATAATGGCAAATTTTCAACATCTTGCAATTGTATGAAGGCTCAGTCTCATCACACCTTGCCCAAAGACATTCTTGCACTGCTTTAAATGTTAGGGCTAAAACAAAACACAATCATTACACACTAGTCAACACACTACCTTCAATAGGACCTGGCATCCTTGCTAGGCACTGGAGGGGTTCCGGAGACTGGCAAGTGGATAAAGTCGTTCCTCTGTTCAAGCAGGAAAATAGCGATAACCCAGGAAACTACAGACTGGTGAGTGTCTCATGTCTCAAAAGTATGGGGTCATAAGGGACAGCCAGCATGGCATTATGCGGGGCAGGTTATGTCTTACTAACTCAATTGAATTTTTCAAGGAGGTGACAAGGGTGATAAATGAGGGTAGAACAGTTGATAACATTTACATAGATTTTAGTAAGATTTTCAACAAGGTCCCTCATCATAGGCTCATCCAGAAGATTAAGATCCATGCGATCCATGGTGACTTGGCCTGCCCATATAAGGCAGACGGTAGCGGTGGAAGGCTAACAAAGATAACACAGTATGGGACTGGAGGAACACAGCAGGCCAGGCAGCATCAGCAATGTCAGCTTTCCTGTTCCTCTGATGCTGCCTGACCTGCTGTGTTCCTCCAGCTCCACACTTGGTTAACTCTGATTCCAGCATCTACAGTTCTTGCTGTCTCACTGGTGGAAGGCTGTTTTTTCTGGCTGCACCTCAGTGACTAGTGGTGTTCCGCATGGATCCATACTGTGACTTCTGCTGTTTTGTGATATATACAAATGACTTGGTTGAAAATGTAGATGGGGGATTAGTAAGTTTGCAGATGATATAAAGACCAGTGGACTTGTGGACAGCATGGAAGATTGTCAAACGACACAGCAAGATACAGACCAATTGCAAACACGACCGGAGAAATGGCCGATGGAATTTAAGCTGGGCAGGCATGAGGTGTTGCATTTTAGGAGACCAACTGTTAAGGAAAGGGATACAGTTAATGGCAGGGCCCCAAACAGCATTGATGTCCAGAGAGATCTTGGAGTCCGAAACCATAACTCCCTGACAGTGACCATGCAAGTAGATAGGGTGGTCAAGAAGGCATATCGCATGCTTGCCTTTATTCATAGGGGAACTCAGTGTAAGAGTCAGGATGTCACATTGCAGCTTTAGAAGACTTTGGTTAGACCACACTCAGAGTATTGCATTCAATTCTGGCCGCCACATTACAGGAAGGATGTGGAGGCTTTGGACACGGTGGAGAAGAGATTTACCAGCATACTGACTGGAATAGAGGGTATAAACGAGAAGGAGAAGCTGAAAACACTCAGTTTGTTTTCTCTGGAGTGGTAGAAGCTGAGGGTAGACTTGATAGAAGTCTATAAAATTAGAAGATACATAAATAGGGCTAACTATCAGAAAATTCTTCCCCCCCGAGTTAAAGTGTCCACTATCAGGGGGCATGCGTTTAAAGTGAGAGGGGGCAAGTTCAAAGGAGATGTGAGGGGCAAATATTTCACACTGAGAATGTTAAAAGTGTGAGATACATTGCCCGGGGTGGTAGTGGAGGCAGATTTGATAAAAGCACTTAAAAGGGACTTTTAGAAAAGCACATGAATCTGCAAGGAATGGAGGGCTATGGATCAAGGACAGGCAGAAGGGATTATTTCAATTGTTGTCATGTTTGGCACAACATTGTGGGCCAAAGGGCACAGTCCTGTTGCCGTCCTGTTCCAAGTCTTATGCTCACCTGTGTCATGATTGCAAAATTATAATGACAATATTTATGGGTTATAACAAATCTCAGACTTCATGACGTCTCAAATCCATTCTCCCCCTCTCCCCACTGCTTTGATGTGCATTCATGATTGTGATTTACAAAGAACAGCAACTAATTTGAAACAATTCACTGGCAAAAATACAACAGGATTTTAATTTTGCGCAAAACCGATGCGAAACAGATAGTAGCAGATAGCGAAGGGGACTGTTCAAGAACATAGAATTCTCAATGCAGATTGGAGAGTTAGGTGGAGAAATAGCAGATGGAGTTCAATCGGGTAAATGCAAGGTGATGAATTTTGGGAGATCCAATTCAAGAGCGAACTATACGGTGAATGGAAAAGCCCTGGGGAAAATTGATGCACAGAGAAATCAGGTTGTTCAGGTCCATTGCACCCTGAAGGTGGCAACATAGATCGATAGAGTGGTCAAGAAGGCATACAGCATGCTTTCCTTCATTGGACAGGGTATCAAGTGCAAGAGTTAGCAGGACATGTTACAATTTTATAGGACTTTGGTTCCCATTTGGAATACTGTGTAAAGTCCTGGTCGCCACATTACCAATAGGATGTGATTGCTTTGGAGAGGGTGCAGAGGAGGTTCACCAGGATGTTACTTGGTATGGAGGGTGCTCGCTATGAAGAGAGGTTGAGTAGATTAGGATTATTTACATGAGAAAGACAGAGGTTAAGGTCTACAAAATCATGAGAGGTATAAACAGGGTGGATAGCAAGAAGCTTTCTATCACAGAGTGGGAAGAATCAATTACTAGACGTCACAATTTCAAGGTGAGAGGTGAAAAGTTTAAGGCATATGCGTGGAAAGGACTTTATGCAGAGAGCCGTGGGTGCCTGAAACACATTGCCAACGCAGGCGGTAGAGGCAGGCACAATAGCGTCATTTAAGATGTATCTAGACTGAAACATGAATGGGCAGGGAGCAAAGGGATACAGATCCTTGGAAAATAGGCGACATGTTTAGATAAAGGATCTGGAACGGCGCAAGCGTGGAGGGCCAAAGGGCCTGTTCCTGTGCTGTAATTTTCTTTGTTCTTTTGCTCTTTCAAACAGTTTGAAGGCTGGCTATCAGCTAGACAACAGAAGCAAACCCCAGGATTCTTCGTGAGAAATATTAAGGTGTTTCCAACATCAATTGGAGACAGAAAGGATATGAAGATTCAAGTCACTATTTCATCTGCAACTTTCCACCCACACTGGTGCAATGCCCTTTCAGAACTACAGTGCTCGTTAGGCCAGAACATGCTGCACTCAAGCCACTTCCATTTTTCCACTTCCTGAACTACAATTTGATCCCTTCATTTCCTGGTTTGTATGCTTTTATGTTTTTCTAGTCTTGAAGATTTCTACAGTACAAATTTACAGTTGCCCTATTATAGGAAGGATATTATTAAGCAAGAGTGGGCACAGAAGAAATTTACCAGATCGTTGCTGAGCATGGAAGGTTTCAGTGATAAAGGAAGGTTGGGTCAGCTGGAACTTTTTTCACTGGAGCAAAGGGGGATGAAAGGTGACCTGATCGAGGTTTATAAATAGGACAAGGTTGGGGGGATATGGGCCAGGAAGAGGCAGTTGGGACTAGCATGTTGGACCTAAGGGTCCGTTTCCACGCTGTACGACTATGACTCTATAACTTCGGCTAATAAGGTAAAGTAACACATACCGTTCCAAAACGAGGGAAACAAAGCAGAACATCCCCTTCAAATTACATCTCACCACAGGACAAGTTATGGCCAGGCTACGACATAGAACAAACATCAACACTGCATCTCAAACCTCCACTGGAATTGAATAGTTTTGCATTTATCTAAATAAACATAGAACATAACAGCATAGTACAGGCCCTTCGGCCCTCGATGTTGTGCCGACCTGTCATACCGATCTGAAGCCCATCTAACCTACACAATTCCATATACGTCCATATGCTTATCCAATGACGACTTAAATGTACCTAAAGTTGGCGAATCTACTACCGTTGCAGGCAAAGCGTTTCATTCCCTTACTACTCTCTGAGTAAAGAAACTACCTCCGACATGTGTCCTATATTTTTCACCCCTCAATTTAAAGCTATGCCCCCTCGTGCTTGCCATCACCATCCGAGGAAAAAGGCTCTCCCTCTGAAGCCAAAACAAGTCATGCATCTTTGATCGACCAGGTGTGAATTTTTGACCAAGATTATTGCCCATCTGAAGTGCTTGTAGGTTATGAAAAATTGGCAATATACAGTTTGCAAGCATGTTAAATCACTATCTACTTCAGCAATCAATGCAGACTATATGGAGAAAGGTAGATGAAGCAGTCCCTAGAATTGTATTGTACATTGTCTTAATGTTACTCTGTACACAAATAATTCCAAGCATCGATGCAGAATGCATCAGGATTCAATCATATGAATTTAAACACAATATCAATGCACCCAAGGATTCTCATAAACCACGTACGCACTTCGGATCACAAGACATCACTGATTCCCCTCTTGAACTTTACTCAGTTGTGATGTTGCCTATTGACCTCTTCCTTTAACAGAAATTTGCAACCTGACCAGTTGTAGAAGAGCCATTCTGATAAACTTTTCTGCGTTTCATGTTATAGGCTTGAATAATTAAACAGTTGCATAATAAAATTACAGCACTGTTAAAGTCAAATGATTGAAAATATCAGAATAATCAAGCAAAAATACTTACAGGCACTAATATTTTTCACTTAAAATATAGTTTTTTTCTGAAACAGTGAGTACCAGTTATTTTTCTTAAAGTTGCTGGTATCTGTGAATATAAGAAACTGTAAATATTATTCCTTTGTTTATCTTGTTTAAAAAAATTGTATTCATTTTGGGGATTGGAATGATTAACGTACATAGAAAAACACCGTAGTAGATTTAGAAATGATGCAGCCAAGGTATTATCTTCGAGTTTGAGCACTTCAAAACTTGGTATTATATCAGAGATAATGGGAACTGCAATGCTGAAGAGATAACAGTGTGAAGCTAGATGAACACAGCAGTCCAAGCAGCACCCCAGGAGCACAAAAGCTGACGCTTCGGGCCTAGACCCAAAACGTCAGTCTTCCCGCTCCTCCGATGCTGCCTGGACTGCTGTGCTCATCCAGCTCCACACCTTGTCATCTCCTTTTATCACTAACGTTTTCAAACTTTCCAGAATTCTCCGTACAGTAAAGAGTGGCGCTGCTGCCGCGTCCCGAGCCGTCTACTCCCGCCGGTGCCGTCTCTGCCAAGTGAAACCACATTCTGTTCTCCAACCCTCTGGTACTTCCCTTGTGAGAGGAATTGAAAAACTGGTCAGCGCCACTGAGATTTTCATTCTGAGGAAACAAGGTGTAGAGCTGGATGAAAACAGCAGGCCAAGCAGCATCAGAGGAACTTGAAGGCTGATGTTGCGAACCTGGACGCTTCTTCAGAAATGGGGCAGGGGAAGGGAGTTCTGAAACAAAATGGGAAAGCGCGGGAGGCAGATAAAAGCTGGATAAAGGAGAAGATAATGGATTCTCCAGCATCTGCAGTTCCCAAGATAATAAAATGTGAGGCTGGATAACACAGCAGGCCCAGCAGCATCTCAGGAGCACAAAAGCTGATGTTTCTGGCCTAGACCCTTCATCAGAGAGGGGGATGGGGTGAGGGTTCTGGAATAAATAGGGAGAGAGGGGGAGGCGGACCGAAGACGGAGAGAAAAGAAGAGGAGAGAATAGGTGGGGAGGTAGGGAGGGGATAGGTCAGTCCAGGGAAGATGGACAGGTCAAGGAAGTGGGATGAGGTTAGTCGGTAGGAGATGGAGGTGCAGCTTGGGGTGGGAGGAAGGGATGGGTGAGAGGAAGAACAGGTTAGGGAGGCAGACACAGGCTGGATTGGTTTTGGGATGCAGTGGGTGGTGGGGAAGAGCTAGGCTGGTTGTGTGGTGCAGTGGGTGGAGGGGACGAACTGAGCGGGTTTTGGGATGCGGTGGGGGAAGAGGAGATTTTGAAGCTGGTGAAGTCCACGTTGATACCATTCGGCTGCAGGGTTCCCAAGCGGATTATGAGTTGCTGTTCTTGCAACCTTCAGGTGGCATCATTGTGGCACTGCAGGAGGCCCGTGATGGACATGTCATCTAAAGAATGGGAGGGGGAGTGGAAATGGTTTGCGACTGGGAGGTGCAGTTGTTTATTGCAAACCAAGCGGAGGTGTTCTGCAAAGCGGTCCCCAAGCCTCCGCTTGGTTTCCCCAATGTAGAGGAAGCCACACCGGGTACAGTGGATGCAGTATACCACATTGACAGATGTGCAGGTGAACCTCTGCTTAATTTGGAAAGTCATCTTGGGGCCTGGGATAGGGGTGAGGGAGGAGGGGTGGGGGCAAGTGTAGCATTTCCTGCGGTTGCAGGGGAAGGTGCCGGGTGTGGTGGGTTTGGAGGGCAGTGTGGAGCGCACAAGGGAGTCACGGAGAGAGTGGTCTCGCCGGAAAGCAGACAAGGGTGGGGATGGAAAAATGTCACTCCCCCTCCCATTCTTTAGATGACACGTCCATCATGGGCCTCCTGCAGTGCCACAATGATGCCACCCGAAGGTTGCAGGAACAGCAACTCATATTCCGCTTGGGAACCCTGCAGCCTAATGGTATCAACGTGGACTTCACCAGCTTCAAAATCTCTCCTTCCCCCACCGCATCCCAAAACCAGCCCAGCTCTTCCCCTCCACCCACTGCATCCCAAACCCAGTCCAGCCTGTCTCTGCCTCCCTAACCTGTTCTTCCTCTCACCCATCCCTTCCTCCCACCCCTAGCCGCACCTCCATCTCCTACCTACTAACCTCATCCCACCTCCTTGACCTGTCCATCTTCCCTGGATTGACCTATCCCCTCCCTACCTCCCCACCGATACTCTCCTCTCCACCTATCTTCTTTTCTCTCCATCTTCGGTCCGCCTCCCCCTCTCTCCCTATTTATTCCAGAACCCTCACCCCATCCCCCTCTCTGATGAAGGGTCTAGGCCTGAAACATCAGCTTTTGTGTTCCTGAGATGCTGCTGGGCCTGCTGGGTTCACCCAGCCTCACATTTTGTTATAAAGGACAAGGTAGGTGGACAGGAGACAGACAGGTCAAAGAGGCAGGGATGGAGCCAGTACAGATGAGTGAAGGTGGGGAGTTACGGAGGAGCTAGGTCAGTCCAGGTAGGACGAACAGGTCAGCGGGAGGGAGTGGGATGAGGTTGGTGGGTAGGAGATGGGGGTGGGGCTTGAGTTGGAAGGATGGGATAGGTGGCTGGTTTTGGGATGCAGGAGGGGGTGGGGAGATTTTGAAGCTTGTGAAGTCGACATTGATATCACTGAGCTGCAGGGTTCCCAAGCGGAATATGAGGTGCTACTCCTGTAACCTTCAGGTGGCATCATTGTGGCACTGCACGAGGCCCAGGATGGACATATTATCTGAGGATTGGGAGGGAGAGTTGAAATGGTTCGCGAGTGGGAGTTGCATTTCTTTCGTGCAAGCTGAGCATAGGTGATTTGCAAAGCAGTCCCCAAGCCTCCGTTTCGTTTTCCCGATGTAGAGGGGGCCACAATGGGAACAGCAGATACAGCATACCACATTAGCAGTTGTGCAGGTGAACATCTGTTTGATGTGGAAATTCTTCTTGGGGCCTGGGATGGAGGTGTGGGATGAGGTAACGGGACAAGTGAATTTTAAACATTATGATGACAATATTTATGGATATGCAGGGAAAAGTGCTGGGTGTAGGTGGTGCTGGAGAGGAGTGTGGAGCGGATAAGGGAGTCACCTAAGGGTGGAGGGAAAAATGTCTTTGGTGGTGGGGTCGGATTGCAGATGGCAGAAATGTCGGAGGATGATGCATTAAATCTGGAGGTTGGTGGGGTGGTACATGAGGGCGAGGAGGACTCTGTTTTTGTTGTTATTACAGGGAGCGGGTGTGAGGGATGAGTTGTGCGAAATGCAGGTGACAGGTCGAGGGCGTTTTTGACCACTGAGGAGGGAGAAGTTGTGGTCCTTGAACAACCCTCAACAATTTCTCTTTCAATTCCTCCCACTTCCTACAGACAAAGTGGGTGGCCAGGGTACCCAAATGGGCCCAAGCCACGCCTGCCTCTTTGGAGGTTACATGGGATGATCCCTCTTCCATACCTACACTGGCTCTAAACCCCACCGCTTCCTCCATTACATTGATGACTGTATCAGCACCGACTCGTGCTCCCACAAGGGGCTCTAACAGTTCATCCACTTCACCAACACCTTCCTCCCAAACTTTAAGTTTGCCTGGACAATCTCTGATACCTCTCTCTCCTTCCTACCTTCTCTATTTCCATCTAGCAACCAGCGAGAAACCAATATCCATTTCAAGCCCACCAACTCCGACAGCTAGGGATAGTCAGCAGCACGGTTTTGTGAAGGGAAGATCGTGCCTCACAACCTTATTGAGTTCTTTGAGAAGGTGACCAAACAGGTGGATGAGAGTAAACCGGTTGATGTGGTGTATATGGATTTCAGCAAGGCGTTCGATAAGGTTCCCCACAGTAGGCTATTGTACAAAATGCAGAGGAATGGATTTGTGTGAGATGTAACGGTTTGGATCGGAAATTGGCTTGCTGAAAGAAGACAGAGGGAAACGTTCATCCTGGAGACCAGTTACGGGTGGTGTACCGCAAGGGTCGGTGTTGGGTCCACTGCTGTTTGTCATTTTTATAAATGACCTGGATGAGGGCGTAGAAGGATGGGTTAGTAAATTTGCAGATGACACTAAGGCCGGTGGAGTTGTGGATAGTGACGAAGGATGCTGTAGGTTGCAGTGAGACATAGATAAGCTGCAGAGCTGGACAGAGAGGTGGCAAATGGAGTTTAATGCAGACAAGTGTGAGGTGATGCACTTTGGTCGGAGTAACTGGAAGGCAAAGTACTGGGCTAATGGTAAGATTCTTAGTAGTCTAGATGAGCAGAGAGATCTCGGTGTCCATGTACACAGATCATTGAAAGTTGCCACCCAGGTTGACAGGGCTGTTAAGAAGGCATAGAGTGTTTTAGCTTTTATTAATAGAGGGATCGAGTTCCGGAACCAAGAGGTTATGCTGCAGATGTACAAAACTCTGGTGCGGCCGCACTTGGAGTATTGTGTACAGTTCTGGTCACCGCTTTATAAGAAGGATGTGGAAGCTTTGGAAAGGGTGCAGAGGAGATTTAATGGGATGTTGCCTGGTCTGGAGGGAAGGTCTTACGAGGAAAGGGTGAGGGACTTGAGGCTGTTTTCATTAGAGAGAAGAAGGTTGAGAGGTGACTTAATTGAAACATATAAAATAATCAGAGGGTTAGATAGGGTGGATAGGGAGAGCCTTTTTCCTAGAATGGTGACGGTGAGCATGAGGGGGCATAGCTTTAAATTGAGGGGTCAAAGATATAGGACAGATGTCAGAGGTAGTTTCTTTACTCAGAGTAGTAAGGGAATGGAATGCTTTGCCTGCAACGGTAGTAGATTCGCCAACTTTAGGTACATTTAAGTCGTCATTGGATAAGCATATGGACGTACATGGAATAGTGTAGGTTAGATGGGCTTCAGATCAGTATGACAGGTTGGCACAATATCGAGGGCCGAAGGGCCTGTACTGTGCTGTAATGTTCTATGTTCTGAGTACCTAGAATACACCTCCTCCCACCACATTCCCGCAAAATTCCATCCCCTATTCCCCATTCCTTTGCCTCTGCATCTGCTCCCAGGATGAGGTATTCTACTCCCGTATATCTGAGATGTCCTCATTTTTCAAGGACCGCAACTTCCCCCGCTCAGTGGTTGAGAACACCCTCGACCGTGTCTCCAGCATTGAATGCAACAAATCCCTCTCAGACCCTCCCCGCAATAACCAAAACAAAGTCCCCCTCGTCCTCACGTACCACACCACCAACCTCCGGATACAACGCATCATCCTTCGACACTTTCACCATCTGCAATCTGACCCCACCACCAAAGGCATTTTTCCCTCCACACCTTTATCTGCTTTTCGGAGGGACCACTCTCTCCAGGACTCCCTTGTCCACTCCACACTCCCCTCCAGCCCCACCACATCCAGCACTTTTCCCTGCAACCTCAGGAAGTGCGTCACCTGCTCCTCCACCTCCTGCCTCAGCCCCATCCCAGGCCCCAAGACAAATTTCCACATCAAGCAGATGTTCACCAGCACATTTGCTAATGTGTATGCTGCGCCCGCTGTTCCCATTGTGGCCTCCTCTACATCGCGGAAACCAAGCTGAGGCTTGGGGACCGCTTTGCAGATCACCTATGCTCGGTTCACACAAAACAACTCCGCGACCCACTCCTCAGATGACACGTCCATCCTGGCCCTCCTGCAGTGCCACAACGATGCCACCCGAAGGGTGCAAGAACAGCCCCTCATATTCTGCTTGGAAACCTTGCAGCCCAATGTTATCAATGTGGACTTCACAAGCTTCAAAATCTCCCCTCACTCCCACTGCATCCCAAAACCAGTCCAGCTCTTACCCGCCTCCCTAACCTGTCTTTTCTCCCTCCTATCCCCTTATCCCACATCAAGCCCCACCCCCATCTCCTACCTCCTAACATCTTCCCACCCCCTTGACCTGTTCTTCCTCCCTGGACTGACCTATCTCCTCCCTAAGGAACAGGCAAAATGAAGGACAACCCTAAAGCTTTCTCTAGGTATGTAAGGAGTAAGGGGATGACTAGGACAGGAATGGGGCGAGTCAAAGACAGAAGTGGGAAGTTGTGTGTGGACCCTATGGAGATCGGAGAGGTGCTAAATGAATATTTCTCATCTGTTTTCACTCAGGTAAAGGAGAATATTGTCGAGGAGAAGACTGAGTGACGGGCTACTAGAATTGAACGGATTGAGGTGTCATCAATTCTACAAGGTGTGAAGGTAGATAAATCCCTGGGCCGGATGGGATTTTTCAGAGGGTTCCCTGGTAAGCGAGGGAGGAGGTGGTGGAGCCTTTGGCCTTGATCTTTGAGTCTTCATTGTCTACAGGTTTAGTACCAGATGACTGGAGGGTTGCAAATGTTGTGCCCTTGTTCAAGAAGGGCAGTCGAGATGACCCGGGCAATTATAGACCAGTGAGCCTTAGGTCTGTTGTCGGAAAAGGTCTGGAAAGGATTATAACAGATAGGATTTATAATCATCAAGCAAGCAACAATTTGATTGGAGATAGTCAACATGGATTCGTCAAGGGCAGGCCGTATCTCACAAAACTCACTGAGTTTTTTGAGAAGGTGACCAAGCATGTGGATGAGTGTCGGGCAGTTGACATGGTGTACATGGACTTCAGTAAAGCCTTTGATAAGGTTCCACATGGTAGGCTATTGGAGAAAATACAGAAGCACGGGATTGAGGGAGATTTTGCAGTTTGGATTAGAAACTGGCTTTGGGTAAGAAGGCAACCAGTGGTGGTTGATGGAAAATATTCAGCCTGGAGTCTGGTTACTAGTGGTATGCCTCAAGGATCTGTTTTGGGACCAGTGCTGTTTGTCATTTTTATAAATGACTTGGACGCAGGCATAGGTGTATGGGTGAGTAAGTTTGCAGATGACACTAGAGTCGATGGAGTGGTGGACAGTGTGGAAGAATATTGCAGGTTACAGGGAGACTTGGATAAAGTGCAGAATTGGGCTGTACGGTGGCAAATGGAGTTCAATGCGGATAAATGTGAGGTGATTCACTTTGGGAGGAATAGTAGGAAGGCAGAATATTGGGTCAATGGAATGATTCTTGGTAGTGTGGATGTGCAGAGGGATCTTGGTGTCCATGTACATAGATCCGTGAAACTTGCTACCCAGGTTGATAGTGCTGTTAAGGCGGCTTACGGTGTATGAGGTTTTATTGGTAGAGGGATTGAGTTCCGGAACCGTAATGTCATGCTGCAACTGGACAAGCATATGGATGTACATGGAACAGTGTAGGTTAGATGGGCTTCAGATTGGTAATACACGTCGACACAACATGGAGGGCCGAAGGGCCTATACCGTGCTGTAATGTTCTATGTTCTACGTACAAAACGCAAGTGCGGCCTCATTTGGAATACTGCGTGCAGTCGTGGTCGCCCCATTACAGGAAGGATTGGAGAAGGTTCAGATTAGATTTACCAGGATGTTGCCTGGTCTTAAGCAAAGGTCTTATGAAGAAAGGCTGAGGGACTTGGGTCTGTTCTCATTGGAGAGAAGATGGTTAAGAGGAGATTTAATAGAGACATACAAGATGATCAGTGGATTAGATGGGGTGGACAAGGGGAGTCTTTTTCCGCGGATGATGACGTCAGCTTGTATGAGGGGGCACAGCTACACATTGAGGGGTGCTAGATTTGAGATAGATGTCAGAAGCAGGTTCTTTCCTCAGAGAGTGGTAAGGGCGTGGAATGCCCTGCCTGCCAATGTAGTTAACTCAGCCGCATTTAGGGGCATTTAAATAGTCCTTGGATAAGCATATGGATGATGATGGGGTAGTGTAGGGGGATGGGCTTAGATTAGTTCACAGATCAGCGCAACATCAAGGGCCGAAGGGCCTGTTCTGCGCTGTATTGTTCCATGTTCTAACCCCCAACCTGCTCTCATCTTTACTGGTTCCATCCCCGCCTCTTTGAACTGTCTGTCTCCTCTCCAACTATCTTCTCCTCTATCCATCTTCGATCCGCCTCCCCGTCTCCATATTTATTTCAGAATCTCATTCCCCTGCTCCATTTCTGAAGAACGGTCCAGATTCGAAACATCAGCTGTCCTGCTCCTCTGAACATCGGAACATAGAACAATACAGCGCAGAACAGGCCCTTTGGCCCAGAATGTTGCGCCGACATCCTTCCTCCCACAAGCAGACTAAAATCGATTGCAGTATTCCAAAAGCAGCCGAACCAATATCCTATATGGCTGCTAAGTGATCTCCCAACTCCTATACTCAATGCACTGACCAACAAAGGCAAGCACACCAAATGTCTCCTTCGTATCCTTTCTACCGGTGGCTGTACTTTGATGGAACTACGAAACTGCACTCCAGGGTCTCTCTATTAAGCAACACTCCCCACAACCTTCAGTGTATACGTGCTGCCCTGATTTGCCTTCCCAAAATGTAGCACCTCACATTTATCTAACCTCAACTGCATCTGCCACTCCTCAGTTTATTGGCCCTTGTCAACGTCCCATTGTATTCTGAGGTGACCTTCTTGGCTGGCTACCACACCTTCAATCATTGGGAAACCTACTAACCACACCTTCTATTTTCATATCCAAATCATTGCATCACTTCAACTCCCCCTCCCACTCCCTGGACGACATGTCCATCCTGGGCCTCTTCCAGTGTCACAATGACACCACCCAGAAACTGGAGGAGCAGCACCTCATATTCCGCCTCAGGAGCTTCCAACTCAATAGCCTCAATATGGACTTTGCCACCCTCAAAATCTCCCCACCCGCCAGCCTCACCCCAAGACTAGTTCCTCCCCTCATCCCCGCCTCCATGACCTATTCGTCTTCTCTCCCACCTATTCACTCCTCCCACCTCACTGACCAACTCCCACCACTGCTTGGAATGATTATTCTTTTCACACTTCATCGGCTCAAAACTATTTCTCAAATCTATTTTCCAAATGTTGGAAAAAGTGAGATAAAGAGAAGTAAAAGAAGTTACATTCTTACCACTCGTGAAATCTCTGAATATTATTCTGCTGAAAGGCCGCCAAGGAACGATGCAATTCTTTTGTCACAAACGCTGTGAGGGAGACATCTTTTTCGGTTCCACTAACTCCACCCTAAGGAAGACAAACCCACGTAACATATCTAGTGACTTAAAGCATACTCTATTGTTGACCAAGGTGGAGAGCTGGATGAACACAGCAGGCCAAGCAGCATCAGAGGAGCAGGAAAGCTGACGTTTCGAGACGAGACCCTTCTTCAGAAAATTGGCGCTGGAGAATCTGAGGTAACAAGGTGTAGAGCCGGATGATACTGCTTGACCTGCTGTGTTCATCCAGCTTTACACCTTCTTATCTCAGATTCTCCAGCATCTGCAGTTCCTACTACCTCTATTGTTGCCCTTTCACTTTACTGAACTAATATGAGCCAGTAGTTTTGTTTAGGCCCGTGTAATCTTACGCTTATTGGCCTGTACAAAATCCTGAATTAATTCTGATCGACTGACGGGAGGAGAGATGAATTTTATAGAAATTTTTGTTTTCTACCAATTTGCAGAGGGCATTGTGGGCGATTGGAGGACAGTGTTATTATCCTCCAGGTCTGCAGACTGCATCATTGCCAACTTGCCAATTTGCATATACATACAATATTCATTATGTAGCAATAAAACATAATAAACCAAAACTGTGTACTAAAAACAACCCTCAAATATCAATGGAAATTTAAATATTTATCATCGAGTTTGAAGGATTGAATTCAATGATACAAAGCAAAAACCATTGAAGATGAGTGCAGTTGGTCAGCACTTTTGCCACTCAGTGGAGGTTTGAGGCCACCCAGGAACAAGCAAGCTCTGTCTAACTCCAAGGGCAGCACGGTGGCTCAGTGGTTAGCACTGCTGACTCACAGCGCCAGGGACCCAGGTTCAATCCCACCGTTGGGTGTTTGTCTGTGCAGAATTTGTACATTCTGCCCATGCCTGCATGGGTTCCTGCCAGGTGCTCTGGTTTCCCCCCACAGTCCAAAGATGTGCAGGCTCGGTGTATTGGCCATGCCAAAATTGCCCATTGTGTTTCGGGGTGTGTAGATTAGGTGTGTTAGTCATGGGAAATGCAGGGTTACTGAGGAAAGGGTCGGGGGATGGGTCAGGGTGAGATGCTCTTTGGAGGGTGGCTGTGGACTTGTTGGGTCAAAAGGGGCTTGTTTCCACACTGTAGGGATTCTACAATATGAAAGTATCTTTTGAAGTGTACATTCATGGGTATGCTGTAACAGAGACCTTGAAATACATAGCATCAAAAAAAGTCATGGAAGTTGTCACCTATATATAGCGGGATTGATGAAAATCCAGCAGGAAATGGTGTCAAAAGGCACTGTATCTTTTATTCATCTCCAGTTATTTTGTCCAAGGCACTGGATGCTGGCAGGATGTGAAACATTTAAGAAATGCTTTTCCAAGCACATATAAGGACCTGCACATCTTTGAACAATGGGAGGAAACTGGAGCACCTGGCAGAAGCCCCTCGCAGACGCGGGGAGGACGTGTCAATTCCACACAGATAGTTACCCAAGACTGGAATCTCAATTGGCTCCCCAGTGCATGAGCAGCTCTCACCACTGAGCAACTACCTTGCCCAGAAGGGGTTTTATAAGCACATACTTTATTTCCATTAATAGATGGACTAAGACAGATCCAATCCTATATGTCCTATCAAAATAACATTGTAAATATCATGACAACAATCATAAATGATTTTGAAAAAGTAAATCAAAAAGATTAAAATAGTTTCCAAGCCTAAATACCAGATAAGGTGCAGTTAAGATGAATAGCGCAACAACAAAAGGGCCATATTTTATGTAACCATCGGTAACACTTGAAAACTTGCAACAATAGAGTCACCGGTAGTAATCTGAAGTGGCTTGATGATGCACTCCTTCATACACTGGAATGAAACTCCAAAGGTCACAAGTTCTCCTTCAATACCATGTTATAACAGTGACTGCATCAACCTGTGTTTATGGGCCTGACTGGAAACCCACACAACATGCATAAACAAAAAAAAATTCTAAAGTGATAGGAGAAAAATGTATGTATGTATGCAACATCTTTGAAAAGCAATTATTTGTAGTGGATGCAAGCCTATAAGGAATCTCATTTCACAGATTATATTCATTTGCACTGCAGTTCATGCCAGTCAGAATCAGTTTTCGTTTCATGACAGATAACTAAAACGTCCATCACAATGAAATGTGATTGATCAGAATATTTTAAGTAAGGACTATGTCTTGTGAGCTGACGGCATTACGGGATGGAGAAGGTACACGCACTGCTGGCATCTTGACACCATTGAATGAGCAAGCGTGGGCACAAAGGTTGTAACAGGTAACAATTGTACAGGCAATATCCAAAAGGAGAAAGAATGCACTCAATGAAACATTAACATAAAAAAAATTGAAGCAGTGTATATGGACAGAACCTGTAAGTCTCAGGTTATCACTGGGGGGGATCTTCAAATGGTCCAGATACTTTTTGCCCATGGATGAGGTAAGCTACAGATTCTGGATGAATTTGTCATTGACAACAACTGGTGTTCGCGCCATTGAGAGTATTTTTTACAACAAATTCAGTCAACCTGAAAGTAAACAAATCCGTTCTGTGCACACAGTGAAGTACTCAAATTACTATGGCAAATTCGTAACTTGACACAACATTCTTGGCAGTCTCATCCAAAAAAATTTAGAAATTTAGTTTCAGCACTTCAACTTCCTTGGCTCAATTTGAGATGCCCTCTGTCATCTGTCTTCTTCTTCTACTAAACCATCATTGTAGAATCTCTACAGTGTGGAAGCAGGCCATTTGAGTCTACACTGACACTTCAAAAGAGCATTCCACCCAATCCCTGCCTTTCCCATGGCTAATCCATCTACCTTACACATTTCTGGATACTACATGCAGTTTAACATGGCCAATCCATCTAACCTGCACATGTTTGGAATGTGGGAGGAAACCCAAGCAGACACAGGGAGAATATGCAAACTCTACACAGGCAGTTGTCCCAAAGTGGAATTGAACCTAGATCTCCACTGTGAAGCAGCAGTGCTGACTGCTGTGTCACTATGTCACATTTAAGTGGCTAAATTCTAAATTCATAGAATTTACAGTGCAGAAATAGGCCATCCAGCACAACACGTTCACATCATCCTTCCAAATAGCATTCCACCCAAACCCATTCCCTTACATTTCCTATTTCTAACTAGAGGCTGAAATCGAACCCAGGTCCCTGGTGCTGGGAGGCAGCTGTGCTAACCACTGAGCCATTGCACTGCCCTGTAGCTCTACATCAAAATGTGACAACTCTCCTGTGAAGTTCCACTTGATTGAGCATTCTACTCCACATAGATTCAATCTTAATTTTATTAATCATTCTTGTTCCTGAACAAACGTTCTAACAATTTTAAAACCAATCTACTTTCATTCAAACAAAACGTTTGCACACCTAAGTGTGAATTATCAAAAGACACTACCCTTAATATTATCCTCCAACTATTTATTAATTCTCAAATGCACTAAGAATTTTTAATGGATATCCAAGCGAAAAGGGGTGTAGAAGACGAGACAAGAAAATGCAACTGAATACAGAATGAGACACGCACCACGTGGTGCTTGGTTAAGTTTTCCAGGCTCCATAGGACCCATCATCTTTCTTATATACCAAAATTCTATTCTACCCTGCAAAAGAATATACAATGTTTGTTACAGCCTGTGCTTATTTTCCTTTGAGTGTAGAAAAGAGTTGATATGATCGAGGTGTTAAACTGTACCTGTTTTAAGTTCATGTCTGAAGAAGTTGCTTCATCTTCAGTCACTTTGGAGCTATACTTCTCAGAACAGACATCAGAAATTTCCAGAACTAGTAGCTGAAATCTGAATGCCTCGTCTCAAATCGGCACTCGCTAAGTTTGAAGGCCTTTTGTTAAAGAGGGCTTCCAAGTTAATTTCTCTGTAATTTAACTATAATGTACTTTTATTCTCCTGGGTGTTATATGAAACTAGAAAAGTCATGTCACAGTTTAAGACAATGTCTTTTCTGGGAATGAGAACAGGTAATAAATTGCGCATTTTTATAGCACTCATACAACGGCTTTCGGAGGCGCATGAGCCCACAAATAAGCAGTCTGAATGCAAAGTGTACAGCTTCCACAGAGTTGGGATTTTTAGCTTTAGTTTTAGTTTTTCTGCAGCAGTTGCTGATACCTTTGAGCTGGGTTTGGAAGCTGTAGTACATCTCTCCCTGCTACACTCTCTCTCTGACGTTTCTCTTGATGTTTTCCCCCTGTACTGGAGAATTGCCTGTAAGAACAAAGACCACAAACAAACCACTCGCGACGACGGCGGCGGCGGCGGCACTCCGCACACCGCTGATAATGACGCAACTCAACATACCGCCGACGGAACCCCGCCCTCTGCCGACGGAACCCTGCCCACAGCTGACGACCTCACCCTCAACAAACTTCACTTTCGATTCCTCCCACTTCCTCCATCCAAAGCCGGTGGCCATGGGCACCTGCATGGGCCCCAGCTATGCCTGCCTCTTTGTAGGTTACGTGGAACAGTCCATCTTCCGCACCTACACAGGCCCCAAACCCCACCTCTTCCTCCGGTACTTTGATGACTGTATCGGCGCCGCCTCTTGCTCCCCAGAGGTGCGCGAACAGTTCATCCACTTCACCAACACCTTCCACTCCAATCTCAAGTTCACCTGGGCCATCTCCAGCACATCCCTCACCTTCCTGGACCTCTCAGTCTCCATCTCAGGCAACCAGCTAGAAACCGATGTCCACTTCAAGCACACCGACTCCCACATCTACCTAGAATACACCTCCTCCCACCCACCCCCCTGCAAAAATTCCATCCCCTATTCCCAATTCCTTTGCAACCACCACATCTGCTCCCAGAATGAGGCATTCCACTCCCGCACATCCCAGATGTCCACGTTCTTCAAGGACCGCAACTTCCCCCCGCGGTGGTTAAGAACGCCCTTGACCATGTCTCCCGCATTTCCCGCAACACATCCCTCACACCCCGTCCCCACAGTAACCACCCTAAGCGAACCCCCTCATCCTCACTTAACAACCCACCAACCTCCGAATACAATACATCATCCTCGGACACTTCCGCCATCTTCAATCCGACCCCACCACCCAAGACATTTTTCCATCCCCACCCTTGTCTGCGTTCCGGAGAGACCACTCTCTCCGTGACTCCCTTGTCCACGCCACACTCCCCTCCAACCCCACCACACCCGGCACCTTCCCCTGCAACAGCAGGAAGTGCTATACTTGCCCCCACACCTCCTCCCTCACCCCCATCTCAGGCCCCAAGAGGACTTTCCATATTAAGCAGATGTTCACGTGCACATCTGCCAATGTGGTATACTGCATCTGCGGTACCCGGTGTGGCTTCCTCTACATTGGCGAAACCAAGCGGCTTGGGGACCGCTTTGTAAATAACCTCCACTCGGTTCGCAATAAACAACTGCACCTCCCAGTCGTCAACCATTTTAACTCCCCCTCCCATTCCTTAGACGTTATGTCCATCATGGGCCTCCTGCAGTGCCACAATGATGCCACCTGAAGGTTGCAGGAACAGCAACTCATATTCCGCTTGGGAACCCTGCAGCCGAATGGTATCAATGTGGACTTCACAAGCTTCAAAATCTCCCCCTCCCCCACTGCATCCCAAAACCAGTCCAGTTCGCCCAGTACTGAAGGAGAACTGGACCTTCAGTCATGAGAGTGAGCCACATTCTCAGGCAACATGTTGTTATCCAGTCCTTTTTGTGAGTGGGTCATTGCTGAGGGAATGTACTGCTGCCAGAGGGTCAGTGCTGAGGGCGGGCTTCATTAGCAGTGTGTCAGTACTGAGGGAGTAACCTTCTCATCAGAGGGTCAGGTCTGAGGCAGTACCGATTTGTCAGGTGGTCAGTTCTCAGCTAGTTTGTCATTGTCAGAGGGTCAGAACTGACGGAGTGCATTAATCTCTCTCAATGAGTACGAACACTTTAGCAAAGATGCACTCCTTCCAGAATGACCCTTAAATCATGTGGCATTCCCATGGTTCTGAACTGTTAATCAGGCACTGCTTCAATATTTACCATCTGAATATAAAGCACTCTTACAATTCTCACTTTCAATGTAGACCCAGTAATAGAGTGCCCACCGACAGTTCAGTTCCTATGATTTTGAGGTGCAAATTCTGAAATGAAATGATGACGATAACACCTAGAACACAGAATCCTATTCAAACAAACCTTAAATCAGACCCTCCTGTAATTCTGAAAGCTGAAACAGCTCTGTGGGCTGTAACCCAGGAAGAAAACAAAGTTTCTGGAAGAGCTTAAAAGGTCTGGCAGCATTTCTGATGGAGAAGACAAAGTTAATGTTTTGGGTACGGTGAAGGGTCAGTTGAATAATGCAGACTGGCTACAGTGCCCTCAGAAGGAAACACATCCCTGGCTCATGGGGACAGCAGAAGCAGACAAAGTACATTTGTTAAAATCAGCCCTCTTCAACTGTTGGATTTTTAATGACCAAAAAGGGACTCGCCCAGACTGAGCACAAAATTGATCCAGCAATAGGCCGCCGTGGGACTTGAACTCAGACTCCAATGGTCACAAACCCACGTGCTCACCATTACGCCACAGCAACCACGGCAGTTTGAGTGCTTCAAGGCATGGCTCTTGAGTTCTGGTCAACTTTTTCAAATGTGCCATTGAGTGGCAGCCTCACTGTAACCCATCATAGTCACCGAAGGGAGGTGCTGGTGCTGCTCGCGGGCCTCTCCAAGTTGCAAACTGACAATCTGCTGGACAACTGCAGCCGCCGGTATTTCTTTCTGCTTTCAGCTTTCGCACGCACTGCCTCACTTGTCAGCCTCAGCGTTTCCTATGTCGGCTTTGTGGGCTGCACAGAAAACAGAACAGCGACTTCCACTCTCAGGCTGGCTCCGAAACAAATTCTACAGGCCCGGGATCAGGCCGTCTTGTTCTTTCTACTTGGCCTGAAATGTAATGACATCTGACCTGATGGTGCGAAAAGGCGGGGCCTTAAATTCACCCGTGGGCAGATTGCACTGTAATGTCCCAAATTAAGCAATTCGGAGGGACACAACAATTAGCGGCTCCACCGAGATTCGAATTCGGATCGCTGGATACAAATGCCAGAGTGCTAACCGTTACACCATGGAACCGACAGCGCTGTTTCTCTCAGAGCACACAATGTTATGCCCTGGTTTCAAACAAGCAGTTAAACTGCTACAAGCCTGCAGACGAAAGCTGCAGACTGCCTGCAGCGCCCTAAGAAGGAAACACGTCCCTGGCTCATGGGGACAGCAAAAGCAGACAAAGTGCATTTGTTAAAATCAGCCCTCTTCAATTATTGGATTTTTAATGACAAAAAAGGACCTCGCCCAGGCTGAGCACTAAATTGACCAAGAGATAGGCTGACGTGGGCCTGGAACTCAGACCCCAGTGGTCACAAACCCATGTGCTCACCATTACACCACAGCAACCACAGCCCTTTGGGAGCTGCAAGGCATTGCTCTTGAGTTCTGATCAACTTTTTCAAATGTGCCATTGAGTGGCAGCCTCGCTGGAACCCATCATAGTCACCGAAGGAAGGTGCTGGTGCTGCTCGCGGGCCTCTCTCAGTTGCAAACTGACAATCTGCTGGACAATTGCAGCCGCCGGTATTTCTTTCTGCTTTCAGCTTTCGCACGCACTGCCTCACTTGTCAGCCTCAGCGTTTCCTGTGTCGCCTTTGTGGGCTGCTCAGAAAACAGCACAGCCACTTCCATTCTCAGGTTGGCTCTGAAACAAATTCTACAGGCCCGGGATCAGGCCGTCTTGTTCTTTCTACTTGGCCTGAAATGTAATGACATCTGACGCGACGGTGCGAAAAGGCCGGGCCTTAAATTCGCCCGTGGGCAGATTGCACTGTAATGTCCCAAATTAAGCAATTCAGAGGGACACAACAATTAGCGGCTCCAACGAGATTTGAACACGGATCACTGGATACAAAAGCCAGAGTGCTAACCGTTACACCATGGAACCGACAACGCTATTTCACTCAGAGCACACAATGTTATGCCCTGGTTTCAAACAAGCAGTTAAACTGCTATAACCTGCAGATGAAAGCTGCAGGCTGCCTGCAGTGCCTGAAGAAGGAACCACATCCCTGGCTCATGGGGACAGCAAAAGCAGACAAAGTGCATTTGTTAAAATCAGCCCTCTTCAATTGTTGGATTTTTAATGACACAAAAGGGACTCGCCAAGGCAGAGCACTAAATTGACCAAGAAATAGGCTGCCGTGGGACTTGAACACAGACCACAGCGGGCACCAACCCACGAGTTTTTCCTCCCACAGTCCAAAGATATGCAGGCTGGGTGGATCGGCCATGCTACATTGCCCACAGTGTTCAGGGATGTGTGGGTTGTAGGGGGATGGGTCTGGGCGGGGTGCTTCAAGGGGCACTGTGGACTTGTTGGGCCGAAGGGCCTGTTTCCACACTGTGAGAAACAGTCCCTGCTCACAAATTCTGGCTGAGACAAAGCCTTGGAAACAAGACAATTTTATTCTGTACAATCTTGCAAGAAAGGGTGTCTGCTAGACAGGTACACCCTACAAAGCATGTTAAACATTCTTACACAGTTTACAAGTTGCGGAATCACACCTCCCTAGTCTCATTGGTCTAATCTCATCCTATCATTTTCTATCCTATCGCGCCGCCCTTGTTTATTGTTCCCTTTTCTGCTGGCCAAAGACCCCGTCCCCCTTGTTTATTACAATCCTTATTTGGTTCTCCTACAGAGCGCTAGCCATGCTATGCCTGCAAATCGTCAGGTCTGCAGGAATAAGCTCCTGCTACTACTTCCTTATCTTTACCACATCCCTATCTGTTTTGGTTATCTTGAAGAGCGCTAGCCATGCTATGTGTGCAAATCGTCAGGTCTGCAGGAATAAGCTCCTGTTACTACCTCATTATCTTTACCACATCCCTATCTGTGGAAGCAGCATTTTCTAGCCATGCTAACAGCTGCTATGCATGACTATAATAATTTTCTTTTGCAAGACACCTGTTCCCTATTTCTGCAGAAACAACATTTCTAATTTCTCACAACACTGTAGGGAATATAATCTAAAACATTGACACGGAAACAGAGATTGACCAGGATGTTACTCGGAATGGAATGTATTAGCTATAAGGAGGGTTTGGTGGAAATGTTGTATAATAATAGATGTAATGAGATCAACCATGATCTCACCGAATGGTTTAGATAGTTCAATGGGCCAAATAACTTTTCTCGTGAGTCTTATTGTTTGACAATGCATTCATACAGGTGTTTTGTTCTCTCTCTTGGATGAGATGTAAAAATGAAATGTGTACACTTCCTTTTCATCTTGAAATAAATAATTGTTCTGAACGATTCCATTAACTAATAGCAATCTGACAAGCATCACGATGTAAAGAGATTTTTAGCCTCTGTTTAATTATAAAATTATTCTTTGGAATTAATTAGGCATATATTATTTGCATCTCAGGAAATATATTCATCACTGCATCTCAAAAGTGCTTTGTTGTATCATAACAGCTTTTTAAAGAACACCTCTCAATGGTTGTGATTTTCAGTTGCCATAACACACATTAGATTACATTGTGGGCTAGTCTGTCCATGATTATTTCAGTATCTTATGTTTCAAACAGACAAGGAAATATTGGTGATGCAATGAAGAGTTTGATGACAAATTATAATTACTGTTATAGTTTCCACTTGGAACGAAGGTTTGCATAAAATTGACTGGTCAAGGAAATGGGACACTGACTGTGAGTTCTTCCTAAAGTTATTCCTAAAATGAAAGTTATGACCCTGATGATTTCTCTTGCATGCTGGTATGAAGTGACTATTTTAAAATAGCCTCTAGGTTAGTGGTTCAGGCATTAAGTGCAATCTGTATATTTATGTGTATATATGTACAGGCATAATCTGAAAAGAAAATGACTATAAATCACTTGTTACAAGGTCAGAATGAGTTATTCAGAGAGTAAGAACTGCCGATGTCGGTGTCTGAGATAACACATTGTGGAGCTGGAGGAACACAGCAGGGCAGGCAGCATCAGAGGCTCAAGAAGGTTGAGGTTTTGGGTCAGGACCCTTCCTCAGAAATGGAGGGTGGAAGGGAGCTCAGAAACAAATAGCGTGGAGTGGAAGGAGATGCTGGGGAAGGTAGGTGGGATGGTGATAAGTGAGCACTATTCAGATTGGAACAGATTTCCCCCAGCGGGTATTGAATATGAGATTGCAAATCACTCTCAAAATCGCAGTGACTGTTAACATTCATGTTTTTTTGTCTGTGTTTCAGTAATTGCATGACAGCTTGAATGGTTCGTTGAGAATGAGGAACCTATGAACTCACACACACCAGGATGGAATTTAGTTCGAAGGATAATTCCTCTTCAAAATAGTTGTTTGCTTTTAAAATCTTGACCATTTCTGCTGTTCAGTTGAACAAATTTAGCTTAATACAGCTTCAATAGGAGTTAGTGTTTAATCGGAACATATTTGTGAAACTTACAGTTCCGCACGTTTTACCATAAACTGGTGCAGCCTTTCGGTGCTTGCAAAAAGGCTCACCTCTCCGTTAATACTGAAGGAAAATTGGAGTTTAAAAGTAAGTTCACCCGATGTCAGGGAATGAAATGTTAATGTTGACTCGAATATAATTTTTTAAAAAGTAATATATTTGTGTAACACTAAACAAATATAACTATGAGACAATTATGACCCCAGACGCCCTCAGTGCTCATGGCAAGAGTAAGACTCCTGTTTGACGTGCTGTGCACTGCATGGAATGGCGGCGACATCAGATTCATTGATGATTGAGAATCAAAAGAATATGACGATAAGATTTAAAATCAAATTCTCATTGAACGCTTCAAGGAATGTATTACAGGAAAAGGGGGAAAGCATGTATGACTAATAGAATTGAATCCACTGTGAACGTGGTGGCACAGACGAAACAGACCTGTGTGCTAAAACTTATCACAAATTTCACATTGAATGGAACAGTTTAAACAGGCTGGAGGAAGCAGACATGCCAGCACACACTTTTGAATTTGTGCATTCTGTTCATAAACATCAACAAAATTGTGAGAAACATGTTTATTCTTTCTCTTTTATTGCACGGAACCATACAATTACACTAATTTTGATGAGGAATTGAAAGATTATGAGTCCCATGCGTTTGACTCACAGTTTGGTGCCATAGGTTGGTACGATCTTCGTTCGAGAAGGAAAAGGGATGTTCCAGATACAGAAAATCGTCAAACCATTTACTACAAAGTCTGTTTCTGGTTAGTATTAATTAATGCAGTTAACATTTTCAGATCGACATGATTGAAGAATGGAGTCAAAAAAGAATTCCATCTGGTAATCAACATAAATTTTAACTGAATATTAAAGCAGTTCATTTCTTTTTCATGCAGTCTGCTGCTTTTAAGAATGGCTGTCTTATTGTCAAAATGTTTTGCTTTGACTCCATGGCTTCTTCCATGAGCTCACATTGAAACACATGTTCTTTAGCCAAAAATGTATGTTTACCCAATCGAGCTTGGCCAACATTCATCTTCCCATGCCATGCTCATTCAAGGACGTCGATATGCCTCCATTGCCCCACTCCCCCGCTGCAAACTTCTTGGTGCCCTTCATGTTTTGAAGCTCCATGTACCTTCATTTTGCTTTGCTTTGTTCATCAAGATATATAATTGAGTAATTGAAGAAAGACATTTTCGCTCCTAGTGATTTGCAAACCTAGTGTCAATTGATGTCAAGAAGCCCGTAAAAATATTTACGATTGATTTAAATTGGATAATGCCATCATTCAGACACCTTGATTTAATTTTTTTTAAACTATACAAGTCCCTGATAAAGATTCACTCTCATATAGGTTAGCATAGATTTCGATGAGATTCCCTACAGTGTGGAAACAGGCCCAACAATGGAGGAAACCCATGCAGGCATGGGAAAATGTGCAAACTCCACACAGACGGTCACCTGAGGCAGGAATCGAACCCGGGTCCCTGGTGCTGTGAGGCTGCAGTGCTACCCACTGAGCCGTTGTGCCGCCCCCTTGGTATAGATACAGATCCAAGAATCCAAAAGATGAAAATTTTGAAATTAAGATGACAGCGATGCCATCAGAGGGCATAGTTTGCCCTAAGGGGACTTTAGATAACAAGGACTGAGGATCAAAGTAGCAAAGCAGAAACTGGATTGATCACAGTTAAAATATAAGCATGCAGTGGTTTGAGCATGCTGTACAATGTGCGTAATATAAAACTTCCTGATAAAGATTCACTCACATATAGGTGAGGATAGATTTAGATTATATTCCCTACAGTGTGGAAACAGGGCCTTCGGCCCAACAATGGAGGTAACCCACGCAGACATGGGGAGAATGTGCAAACTCCACACAGACGGTCACCTGAGGCAGGAATCAAACCCGGGTCCCTGGTGCCGTGAGGCTGCACTGCTCACCACTGTGCTGCCCCCAAATTCTTGGTATAGATGAAATTTTTGAAATTAAGATGACAGCGATACCATCAGAGGGCATAAGTTGCCCTAAGGGGACTTTAGATAACAAGGACTGAGGATCGAAACAGCAAAGCAGAAATTGGATTGTTTACAGCTTAAATATAAGCACGCAGTTGTTTGAGCATGCTGTACAACGTGTGTAATTCAATGATCACTTTAAGGACTATATGTACACTGTTGCAAGTGTGTGTGTTTTCTGTATCTGGAAAAGAAATTCAGCAGAATTTCACATACAGAGAAGGGTTTAGCAATCAAAAATGTCTTATTTTTGAATGTGGCATTTATGTCGATAACTTCCAGCTTAAGTGCAATTAATTGGTTTATTAATCTTGATGACATTACTTCTAAAGATGAGATAGTGACAATGAGGAGAATCAGTTCCAGTCTGGAGTGGCAATTGTCGACATTTCACTCCTCAGTGGTTTGGAACCTGAACTGGTCCAACATGATAAGGTAGAATGAATTGAGTAATAAGAAATTGTAGATATGTTTGAGTGGAATTTGGGAAGTATCAATCTGGTAAAACAACTACAGAAGAAAATCCCACTTTCACAGTCGAAACAATAATAAAATCACATCAGCAATGACTGGTGAATGGGAGGCGGGTTAAAGAGAAGAAGCGAATTAGAAATAATAGATGTATCAAAAGAAGGAGCATGGGGAAAATACAGTTAGTGAGTGGGAGATGAGAAGTAGAGGATTCAACTTTATGACATGAAGGGAGAGGAACTGAAGTTAAGAATTGCAGATGGAGACTGGGAACAGGAGGCAGAGTTAGCGGCAAGGAAAAAGAAACAGTTATGAAATGGAACGGAAGGGAAAGGTTGTGGGAGGTGTTGAGGAGTGTAGGCTTGTAACTTGAGTAATCAGCACCCAAAAGGCAAATCTGCTTTAAAAGGTGTGCCAACCTCTGCCCAAAGATGTAGCGAGTGGTCAGGAAAATCCTTCTCGAAATTCAATCCCGATATTTCACAGTTTAAGTATACTTCTTCTCGAGTTGAAACTTGCTGTTTATAGATCTGATTTTTTTATCCCTTTTGTGCCTAAATTCTTCTTGCATATCATTGTAACCACTGTGACATAAGTGTAGTTCCATTGACTATGTAAAGGGAAAGGGCTAAGAAAATGGTCTGATTGTTTTTCAGCTGAAAAATGGAGTTGATAAATACATCGACCACTGTGATTTCAAAGAATGAAGGGTCATTCTTTATTTGGATGCGGTATTTTTAGTTCTTTGCATTTCTGTTGAAATGACGCTCAATCATTTATCAACCGAATTAAACAGGAACAAGCAGATATTAATTATATTTAGCTGATTAAACCTGAGAAGTTATGTTTTGTTCAATTTGAATATCAAACTACTGGAATTTTGATGAAAATTGCATCTTTGTTACAATGAGGTATTTGTACATCCAACGATATCACTTGATATTTCAATGCATTCCACTTGACTGCTCTTTTCCCATCAGGTTGTAAATAATTGCTTCAGCAGAACATATCTCATTTTCAAGTTTTTATAATCACTATAGGATTTATGAACTTCAGCAAAACCCATCTGGCTATTTAGCAGGTACACAAATTGATGGTCCTTTGGTTTTACATTTGTCTTGCCAAAAAAACACCCTTCTAAGATTTCTGGTTCAACTCTTTCATGGGATGTAGGTGTTACTAACAAAGCCAGCATTTTGTCCATTCCTTACTCATCTTTATCAACTGTGTGAAGTTTGCATGTTCTCCCTGTGTCTGTGTGGGTTTCCTCCCACAGTCCAAAGATGTTCAGGTTGGGTGTATTAATCATGTTAAATTGCACTGTGGTGTCCAGGAATGTACAGGCTGGGTGGATTAGCCATGGTAAATGAGATGGTGGAGGATGCAAAGAAGTTTGGCAGACTCGATGTACCAAATGGCCTCGTTCTACACTGTAGGGACTCTATGATGATTTGGTTGTTGTCACCTTTCAATTTGCCCAAATGACCTTTCTCTTAAACAGGCCAAAACCACTTCATCACTTTTGTAACAACATCTTTTTTTCTCCCACAAGTATGCTGTACATTTTCTGCATTCATAGACTCTGTACAGAAATCATAGAATCCCAACAGTTTGGAAACAGGCCCTTTGACCCAACAAGTCCACACCAAACCTCAAAGCATCCTAACTATATCAGACCCGCCCCACTATAACCCGCCTAATCGATACATCCTTGAACACCACTGGAAATTTAGAATGGCCAATCCACCTACCCTGCTCATCTTGGACTGTGGGACGAAATCGGACCACCCAGAGAAAACTCACGCAGACAGGGGGAGAATGTGCAAATTCCACACAGTCGCCCGAGGGTGGAATTGAACCCGGGTCCCTGGCGCTATAAAGCAGCAGAGCTAACCACTGAGCCACTGTGTCACCCCAAGAAATTCTCAGTAAAATAATCTAGTGGTCTATCAGCAGATTCTAGGCATTATTTTTCATGGTGCATCAAGTCATAATTAAGAGAACAATTTTCAACTTAGTAGTTAGATTTTGTTTGCCAAAGAGGTTGATTATTTCTCACATTAATGCTGAAGTTTTTGTTTGTGCTCACTCATTTTCATCTCAGATAGGATCATTTCCAAAAGGATTCCCTTCAGATGATATCAATTTAATGTTTAATTAAATATAATCAGACTCTTTGTTGTGACTTTTTCTTTTCTGATCTGCTTCATGCCCATGAGGAGAAAGAATGTGTTGTGTTTGCCACCAAACAAATTGTGCCAATGGGTTTCATGCAGCCAGCATCAGCCACTCCATATGATTTCTATAATCCAAGTAAGTGACAGCTTTCTTTAGGTTTTGTCACCCCATCCTAAGTGGAAGGAGGAGGGAGTGTCATCACAGCCTTCAGCCTGCTATGTTTTGAAGAATGCTTCAAGGTATTGCATTCCTGCCTAACAGAAACTTTTTGAAGACTCCTCAGGCAGTGCCTTTCCAAATGGCCCATTGGCAAGAAACAGCGAAAAGAGATAAAGGGTTATTTTTCATGTTGACAACTTGTAACCAATGGGGTTTCAGGGGGATCAGCGCTAGATCATGACTGTTACAGTAATTGTTGTTGTTGACTTGGACGGAAGAAGTGAATGCACTGTAGTCAATCTACAGACAACACAAAAATAGATGAAAGGCATGTTGTGACAGGATTACAAATAGCTTACAGTGATCTTGAGAGGTTAAGTAAGTGGGCAAAAGGTTCACAAATGGAGCATTACATGGGGAAAACGCAAGGTTGTTTATTTTGGAAAGAAGAGCAAAAGAACAGAATATTTACAAATGGAATAACTGCATAACTGCAGTAAAAGCAAGCTGCAACGTAAAGGGACTTAGAGCTATTGTTCACAAAACACAGAAGAAAACACACAAGTACAGCAGATAATTCAGAAGGCTAATGGAATGTTGGCCATTATTTCAAGGGCATTGGAGCATAAGAGTACTAAAGTATGACTGCAATTGTAAAAGATGTTGGTGAGACCACATCTGGAGTATGTTTACAGTTTTGGTCCCCTTATTCAGGGAAATATATCATTTAGTTGGAAGCAATTCAGAGAAAGTTGACTGGAATGATCCCTAGTATTGAGGGATTGTCTTGTGACCAAAGGCTAAACAGGTCGGGCTTCAACCCACTAGAGTTTAAAAGAATGAGAGGTGATCATACTGAAACATGTCGGATATTTAAGAGTCTTGACAGGGTAAATGCTGAGAGGATGTTTTCCCTCACAGAAGAGTTTAGGACCAGAGGGCATAGACTCAAAATACCGATGCACCAGTTTACAACTGAGATCAGAAGCAATTTCTTCTTTCAGTGTGTTGAGAGTCTTTGGAACTCCTTGCCAATAGAGATCTATGGTGGAAAATTCATCAAGTGTACATAAGACTGAGATAAATACTTTCTTGGCAAGTTATGGGGGTTCAAGGGTGAAGGTCAAAGGACAGGAAAGTGGGTATGCGGAGTATTACATCAGCCGTTATCCTATTGGATGGAGGATCAGGTTGCAGGACCTATTTCTATTGGTCATGTAGTCTTAAACGATGATATTTGGTAACTAAAAGGACAAGAACGATAGATAAATGGGGACCCATCAGCAGTATGTTCCTATCCAAGCTACTGATGATCCTGAAGGTGAAATATATCTCAGTTCCCTCATGGTTAAAATCATGAAACCCACTTCCTAACAGGATTGTGAATCTAGTTGCACAAAATTGACTGCAGTCTTTCAAGAAACTAGTTCATCCTAACTTTCTCAATGGCAACTCGTCCCAATGATGTCAACATCTCGGAAATGAATTCAAAGATGATGTAGTACGTTTCGAAAACTAGCCATGGTACGTTAACTTGATTTTACAGGAATTTTTGGTGGGCTCTCAAGACTTGAGACGACCTCTAACCAAAGCTGTGCCATTTCAAAAAATTCAAGGAGAACCAGTGGATCATTGGGCTGCGGCATTGAGCTGATTCCAATCGGTTGTGGAGCCTTCTTTTACTCCAGGATTTGAAATATAATGTCCTGGCTGCTGCAGCAATGTGTTGTTGGAGCACTTTTAAAAACAAAAACCTGTCTTCTCAGGCAAATCCAAAGCTCTGAAGCATTTTCAATAATTTTCGATTTAATAATGATGGGCCAATTAGTGTTCCAAAAACAGAGTTCTACGATTTAGTTAACAGAATTCAATTATGCGTGTATATAGAAGGTGGTGGGAGCTTATTTCTGGAACAGCTGTTGTCTATGTGCTGCGGGTACTCTCAATGTCATGACAGAGCGAATTCCAGGGTTATCACATAGGAATCCTATCTTGCTTTTTCCCTTGTCCCTCTAAATGGAAGTGCTTGTGAGTTAGAAAATGCTGTTGATGGATTTTGGTGAATTCCCTTGCCTTGTATGTACTGCTCAAGTGCACCACCTCGTATGTGTTCAGATTAAATTCCATTTGCCACACAGATCAATCTGACCTGCCTGTTTACACCACCCTGCAATCCCGGGCTCTCCTCATCACATATTACCATCTCAGCAATTTTCATATGTTTCACAAACTTACTGATCACCCCTCTTAACATTTAATTCTAACTCATTCTTGGAAAACACAGCAGTGAGGGCTCGTACAATGGTCCCTGGAGAGCCTCACTGGACACAGACTTTCAGTCACGAAACATGGATCTACCAGAACCTTCTGCTTCCTGCCAACTCAGCCAATTCTGAATCCAAACTGGCAATGAAGTCAGAGTCGTTGAGCTGTAGAACATGGAAATAGACCCTTTGGTCCAGCTTCTCGATGTCAAACAGACATCCGAATTAATCCAGTCGCATTTTCCAGCGTTTGCTACATAGCCATCTAAACCACCCCCATTCATATCCCCATCCAGATGCCTTTCAAATGTTGTAATTTTGCCAGCCTCCACCACTCCCTCTGATAACAACGTGTGGAGCTGGATGAACACAGCAGGCCAAGCAGCGTCTTAGGAGCACAAAAGCTGACATTTCAAGTCGAGAACCTTCATCAGAGAGGGGGATGAGGAGACGGTTCTGAAATAAATAGGGAGAGAGGGTGAGGCGGTCCGAAGATGGATAGAGGAGACGATACGTTAGGAGTGGATAGGTCAGTCCGGGGAGGATGGACAAGTCAAGGAGGCAGGATGAGGTTAGTACGTAGGAAATGGAGGCGCGGCTTGAGATTGGAGGAGGGGATAGGTGAGAGGAAGAACAGGTTAGGGAGGCGGGGATGAGCTTGGCTGATTTGGGATGCAGTCAGGGGAAAGGAGATTTTGAAGGTTGTGAAATCCACATTGATACCATTGGGCTGCAGGGTTCCCAAGCAGAAAATGAATTGCTGTTCCTGCAACCTTCGGGTGGCATCGTTGTGGCACTGCGGGAGGCCCAGGATGGACATGCCGTCGAAGGAGTGAGAGGGGGAGTCGAATTGGCTCGCAACTGGGAGGTGCAGTTGTTTATTGCGAACCAAGGGTAGGTGTTCTACAAAGCAGTCCCCAAGCCTCCACTTGCTTCCCCCAATGTAGAGGAGGCCACAACAGGTACAGTGGATGCAGTACACCACATTGGCAGATGTGCAGGTGAGTATCTGCTTGATGTGGAAAGCCATCTTGGGGCCTGGGATGGAGGTGAGGGCGGAGGTGTGGGGGCAAGTGTAGCACTTCCTGCAGTTGCAGGGGAAAGCAGTGGATGTGGTGGGGTTGGAGGGGAGTGTGGAGCAGACAAGTGAGTCCCGGAGAGAGTAGTCTCTCCAGAAAGCAGACAAGGGTGGGGATGGAAAAATGTCTTTGATGGTGGGGTTGGATTGTAGATGGCAGAAGTGTCAGTCCCAATTTCATAGCTACACTTGCCGTAAGGAACAGTTCCTCTTCTGTACCTACACTGGCCCTAAACCCCACCTCTTCCTCTGTTACATTGATGACTGTATCGGCACTGCCTCGTGCTCCCAAGAGGAGCTCGAACAGTTCATCCAATTCACCAACACCTTCCACCTCAACATCAAGTTCACCTGGACCCTCTCCAACACATCCCTTACCTTCCTGGACCTTTCTGTCTCAATCTCAGGCAACTACATCGAAACTGATATCCATTTCAAGCCCACCAACTCCCACAGCTACCTAGAATACCCCTCCTCCCACCCACCTTCCTGCAAAAATTCCATCACCTATGCTCAATCCCTTCGCCTCTGCCTCATCTGCTCCCAGCATGAGGCATTCCACTCCCGTACATCCCAGATGTCCTCGTTCTTCAAGGACCGCAACCTCCCCCGCCACCCCAGCAATGGTCGAGAACACCCTCGACCGTGTCTCCCGCAACTCATCCCTCACACCCCGTCCCCACAAAAACCGCCAAAAGAGAATTCCCTTCCCTGACCCTTGTCTGCTTTCCGGAGAGACCACTCTTTCCAGGACTCACTTGTCCACTCCACACTCCCCTGCAGCCCCACCACATCCGGCACTTGCCCCTGCAACCGCAGGATGTGCCACACTTGCCCCCACGCCTCCTCCCTCACCCACATCCCAGGCCCCAAGAAGACTTTCCACTTCAAGCAGATGTTCACCTGCACATCTGCCAATGTGGTATACTGCATCCGCTGTGCCCGTTGTGGCGACCTCTACATATGGGAAACCAAGTGGAGGCTTGGAGACCGCTTTGTAGAACACCTACGCTCGGTTCACAATAAACAACTGCACCTCCCAGTCGCAAGCCACTTCGACTCCCCCTCACATTCCTTCGACGACATGTCCATCCTGGGCCTCTGCATTGTCACCATGATGCCACCCCAAGGTTTCAGGAACAGCAACTCATATTCTGCTTGGGAACCCTGCAGCTCACTGGTATCAATGTGGAATTCACAAGCTTCAAAATTTCCCCTCCCACCACTGCATCCCAAAACCAGCCCAGCTCGTCCCCGCCTGCCTAACCAGTTCTTCCTCTCACCTATCCCCTCCTCCCACCTTGAGCTGCACCTCCATTCCCTACGTACTAAACTCATCCTGCCCTCTTGACCTGTCCGTCCTCCCCGGACTGACCTATCCCCTCCCTACCTCCCCACCTACACTCACCTTTACTGGCTCCATCTCTGTCCCTTTAACTTGTGTGTCTTCTCTCCAGCTATCTTCTCGTTTATCCATCTTCTATCCGCCTCCCCCTCTCTCCGTATTTATTTCAGAACCCTCTCTCCATCCCCCCTTTCTGATGAAGGGTCGAGGCCCGAAACATCAGCTTTTGTGCTCCTCAGATGCTGCTTGGCCTGCTGTGTTCACCCAGCTCCACACTTTGTTATCTCGGATTCTCCAGCATCTGCAGTTCCCATTATCTCTGAAGCACTTCTCCTGGCAGCTTGTTTCACACAAGCAGCAACCTCTGTGTGAAAATGTTGCCGCTCAGCCTATGCCCTCTAGTTTTAGGCTCCCCCACCTTGACTATTCACCTCTATGCCTCTCATGCTTTAATAAACCTCTGTAAGGTCATCCGACAGGCTCTGGTGCGCCAGAGAAAATAGCCCTAGCTGATTCAGCCTCTCCCTCTGCCTCAAACCCTCTAACTCTGGCAACATCCTTGTAAATCTTTTCTGACCCCTTTCCAGTTTCACAACATCCTTCTTATAGCAGGGAGATTGTAATTGAGCTCAGTATTCCAAAAGTGGCCTAAACAATGTCCTGTACAGCTGCAACATGACCTCACAAATCCTATATTCAACGCACTGACCAATGAAGGCAAGAACACTAAATGTTACATTCACTGTCCTGTTTACCTGGGACTCCACTTGCAGGGAACTGTGAACCTACACTCCAAGGTCTCTTTTTGTTCAGCAGCACAACCCAGAGTATACGTCCTGCCTTGATTTGCATTTTCCAAAATGCAACACCTCACATTTATCCATATCATGCTCCCTCTGCCATCCCTCGACCCACTGCCCCATCTGATCCAGGCTCCATTCTACTCTGAGATAACGTTTTTTGCTGTCCACTACACCTCCAGTTTTGGTGTCATCTGTATACTTACTAACCATCCCTCTATGTTCATGTCCAAATCAGTTACACAAATGACGAAAAACAGTGAACACATCACCTATCCTTGATGCATAACCGCTAGCCACGGGCCTCCAGTCTGAAAAGCAAACCTCTACCACCACCCTCAATCTTCTACCTTCGAGCCAGTTCTGTATCCAAGTGGCTAGTTCTTCCTGTGCTCCATGTGATTTAACTTTCCTACTGGGCTACCATGAGGAACCTTCTTGAACGCCTTACTGAAGCCCATGTACATCCATCACTTTGCCTTAATCAATGTTCTTCATTACGGCTTGAAAAAAACTCAATCAAATTACATGAGTAATGATTTCCTGTGTGCATGTGTCCTCGGATCCCATGGACTCTTTCCTTTTCTAACAATCTTCAAATGGGGGATCTTGTCAAAAGCTTTGCTGAAGCCCAAGTAGACTGTATCAAATGCATTGCCCTCATCCACACACCTAGTTAGCTCTTCAGTCATAGATTCATAGAGTCATACAGCACAGAATCGGGACCTTCAGTCCTAATCACCTGTACTGACCAGGTGTCCCAAACTTAACCAGTCCCATTTGCCTGCCTTTGGTATCCGTCTAAACCTTTCCTATTTGTGTACCTGTCGAAATGTCTTTTAAATACAGAAATTTTATCTGCCTCTACCACGTCTGTTGGCTGCTCATTCCATTCACGCACCACCCTCTGTGTGGGAAAGTTGCGTCTCGGGCCCCTTTAAATCTTTCCCCTTTCACATTTGAACCTACTCCCTTCTAGCTTTGGACTCCCTGACCTTGGTTATTCACCTTAACAATGCCCATCATGATTTTTTACACCTCTGTAAAGTCACTCCTTAGCCTCCGATACTCCAGGGAAAAAGTCCGAGCCTATCCACAACTCCTCATAAACCCTCCAGTCCCAGCAACGTCCTTTTGTAATTTTGCACTCTATCCAGTTTAACAGCACTCTTCCTCTGGCAGGATAACCAGAATTCAAAGTAGTATTCGGACATAGAACGTAGAACATTACAGCGCAGTACAGGCCCTTTGACCCTTGATGTTGCGCCGACCTGTGAATCCAATCTGAAGCCCATCTCACCTGCACTATTCCATTACCACCCATATGTTTACCAATGGTCACTTAAATGCCCTTAAACTTGGCAAGTCTACTACTGTTGCAGTCAGGGCATTCCCTGCCCTTCATACTCTCTGGATAAAGAACCTACCTCTGACATCTGTCCCATATCTACCCCTCAATTTAAAGCTACGTCCCTCGTGCTTGCCATTGCCATCCGAGGAAAAGGGCTCTCACTGTCCACCCGATCTAATCCTCTGATCATCTTGTATGTCTCTATTAAGTTGCCTCTTAACCTTCTTCTCAAAAACAGCCTCAAGTCCCGAAGCTTTTCTTCATAAGACCTTCTCTCCATACCAGACAAGATCCTTGTAAATCTCCTCTGCACCCTTTCCAATGCTTCCACATGCTTCCTATAATGCTAAATTGCCTGTCGTGTTCAGGTGTGCGGGTTATCGGGGGATGGGTCTGGGTGGGATGCCCCGAGGGGCGGTGTGGACTTGTTGGGCCGAAGGGCCTGTTTCCACACTGTAGGGAATCAAATCGATTTACCATTAGCCCAGCCCTCTGTATTGGTGTTACTCCTTCCAATGTGAATCACGTCACACTGTTCCGCATTAAAATCCATTTGCCACCTCTCAGCCCAGCTCTACAGCTTGTTCTGACTTATCCAGACTGTCATTAACCAAAGTTTAGACCAGGACTGTGTGTGCACTTTCAGGGCCTACTACATTCCGACATTAAAAACTCTCCTGGATGCAGTTTAAGCATTCTGCTTTGTCTAAACCTTTCACAATTTGACTACCTCAGTTAGTGTTGGAAAAGTTGAAGCCCCCTACAATTGCTACTGTGTTACTTCTACACTTCTCTGTAATGTTCCTACATATTTGCCTCACTATTTCACTCAGACCATTTGGAGTACTGCAGCCCAGTCCTAGCAATGTGATTGTTCAGTTTGATCTTTGAGTTCTACCCATGAGGCTTCATTTGAGGAGATTTCTCAGATGCCATCCCCCCTTACTGCTGTAATAGATTTCCTGATCAATACTGCAAAACTCTGATTTTACGCTTTTCCCTGTCTCACCTCGAGATCCTCTATCTTGGAATATTGAGTCACCAACCCAGCCTCTCTTATTGTGTCGATTGAATCTGTTAATCAATTTAAAGAGTGTAGGGGCATTCTTAAGAAAGAAATCGGAATGGCAGAGAAGAGATATAAGACAGTATTGGCAGATAATCTAAAGAGATTCTACAAATGCCTGTGTAAGGGGGTAACCAGAGAGAGGGTATGGTCCCTTAAAGATCAAGGAGGTTGTCTTTGTATTGAACCCTCGGATATAGGAGAGATACTAAATGAATATTTCATGTCAGATTTATTGTGGAGAAAGAAATGGAGCTTAGAGAAAGCACGGAAATAAATGTTGATATTTTGAAAACATTTCACATTGTGGAAGTAGTAGTTCTGGAGGTATTAGAGAACATAAAGATGGATAAATGTCTGGAACCTGATCTAATGTAACCTGGAATTTTGTAGGAAGTAAGGAAGGAAATTACGAGATCCCTTACAGAAATATTTGCATTATCTGTAAATGTAAGTGAGGGGCCTGATGACTGGAGGTGGCTAATGGTGTACCTTTGTTTAAGAAAGGTTGTAAGGAGAACCAAGGAGCTAGAGACCTGGGAGCCTGACTTTAGTTGTGGGTAAATTTTTGGAGGTGATTTTGAAAGATCAGATTTATGGACATACAGAAAGGTAAATATTGATTCGGGGTAATCAAAAATTGATTGAGTTTTTTGAGGAAATTACCATAAAGATTGAGGGTAGAGCAGTAGACATTTATTTGGATTTTAGTAAAACCTTTGACAAAGTTCTGTCTGGTAGACTAACAAAATTAGGTCACATGGAATTGAGGGTGAGCTTGCCAATTGGACACATAATTATCCTAACAGCAGGAGGCAGACAGTAATGGTAGAGGGTTAGATTTTCCGACTGGAGGCCTGTCACCAGCTGTGTTCCATAGGAGTCAGTTCTGTGTCATCTTAAGATTTGGATAAGAACATAAAAGGCATGGTTAATAAGTTTGCAGATGACACCAAAACTGGTGGCACAGTAGACAGTGAAGAAGGTTTTCTAAGATTGCAGGGGGAATCTAGATCAAATGGGTCAATGGCCTGAAAATGGCAGATGGAGTCGAATCAATTAATAGTAGGGCCTTGAGTAGTGTTGTAGAGCAAAGGAGTCGATGGTTTCAGGTACGTAATTCATTGAAGTTTGCATCACGTATAGACAGGATATTAAAAAGGTATTTAACACTCTTGCCTTTATTGCCTGGTCCTTTGAGTATGGGAGTTATGAAATCATGTTGAGGTTGTACAAGATATTGGTGAGGCCTCTTCTGGAGTATTGTGACAAGTTCTGGTTGCCCAGTTAGAGGAAGGATGTTATTAATCTGGAGAGGGTTCAGAAGGGATTTAGCAGGATGTTGCTGGGTTTAGAGGTTTGAGTTATGGTCCTCGATGTTGTGCTGACCGGTGAAACCAAACTGAAGCCCATCTAACCTACACTATTCCATTATTATCCATATGTTCATCCAATGACCATTTAAATGCCCTTAAACTTGCCGAGACTACTACTATTGCAGGTAGGGAATTCCCTGCCCTTAATACTCTCTGAATAAAGAACTACCTTTGACATCAGTCCTATATCTATCAGCCCTCAATTTAAAGCCATGTCCCCTCATGCTAGCCATCCTCATCTGAGGAAAAAGGCTCTCACTGTCCACCCTATCTAATCCTCTGATCATCTTGTATGTCTCTATTAGGTCACCTCTTAACCTTCTTCTCTCTAACGAAAGCAGCCTCAAATCCCTCAGCCTTTCGTCATAAGAACTTCCCTCCATACCAGGCAACATCCTGGTAAATCTCCTCTACACCCTTTCCAATGCTTCCTATAATGCGGCATCCAGAACTGTATGCAATACTCCAAGTGCGGCCGCATCAGAGTTTTGTACAACTGTAACATGACCTCATGTCTCCGAAACTCAGTCCCTCTACCAATAAAACCTAACATATTGTACGCCTTCTTAACAGCCCTATCAACCTGGGTGGCAGCTTTCAGGGATCTATGTACACGGACACCGAGATCTCTCTGCTTATCCACACTACCAAGAATCTTACCATTAGCCCAGTTCTCTGTATTCCTGTTACTCCTGCCACCTCACACTTTTCTACATTAAACTCCATTTGCCACCTCTCAGCCTGTCTCTGCATCTGACAGCAACGCGCTTCCTCAGTTCTGACCTATTGACAGCAACGAGCTCCCTCATTCCTGACCCACTGGCAGCGAGGCGCTCCCTCAGTCTTGACCTGTTGACAGCGACGTTCTCCCTCAGTCCTGACCTGCTGATAGTGGCGCGGCCCCTCAGCCCTGACACATAGACAGTGACGCAATCTCTCAGTCTTGACCCGTGAACTACGACGCACTCCCTCAGTTCCAGCCAGCTGGCAGAAACATACTACCTCAGTAGACCTGTTGACAGCGACGTGATCGCAGACCTGATCCTTTGACAGTGACGCACTACCTCAGTCTTGAACTGCTGACAGCAACATGCTCCCTTAGTCTTGACCTGTTGGCAACGATGTGCTCACTCAGTCCTGACCCGCTGATAGCGACATGCTCCCTCAGTCTTGACCTGTTGACAGCAACGCGCTCACTCAGTCCTAACCTGTTGACAGCGATGTGCTACCTCAGTGTAGACTTGTTGACAGCGACGTGTTCGCTCAGTCCTGAATTGTCGACAGCGATGTCGACATCAGTCCTGACCCGCTGACAGCGACAGCTCTCTCAGTCATAACCCGTTGGCAATGATGCGCTCACTCAGTCCTGACATATTGACAGCGACTCCCTCCCTCGGCCCTGACCCGTTGATGGCGATGCACTCCCACAGTCCTGACCCGTTGGCAACGATGTGCTCACTCAGTCCTGACTCGCTGATAGCGACATGCTCCCTCAGTCCTGACCTGTTGACAGCGACGTGCTCGCTCAGTCCTGAATTGTCGACAGCGATGCGTTACATCAATCCTGACCCGCTGTTAGAAGTGCTTTCCCTCAGTCTTGAACAACTGATAGCGCTGCGCTCCCTCAGTCCTGACCTGTAGATGGTGACGCACTCCCACAGTCCTGACCCATTGACAGCTACGTGCTCCCTCAGTCCTGACCTGCTGATAGCGACATGCTCCCTCAGTCTTGACCTGTTGACAGCGACGTGCTCCCTCAGTCATGACTTGTTGACAGCGCTGCCTTACATCAATCCTGACGCGTTGTCAGCGACACGGTCTCTGAGTTCTGACCCACTGATAGCGATGCACTCCCCCACTCGCGACCTGCTGACAGCGACACTCTCCCTCTGTTCTGACCCGCCAACTGCAATGTGCTCCCTCAGCCCTGACCCGCTAACTGTGACACGCTCCCTCAGTCCTGACACATGGACAGCGATGCTCTCCTTCAGTCCTGACCTGCTGACAGCGCCGCGCACCCTTAGTCCTAACCCATTGCCAGCAACACACTCCTCACTCTCAACCCGATGACAGCGTCATGCTCCCTCAATACTGACCCCCTGGCAGCGTCGTGCACGCTCAGTCCCGACCAACGGGCAGCGACGCATTACCTCAGTCTTGACCTCTTGACAGGGACGCGATCTCTCTGTCCTGATTTGTTGACAGTGATGCATTGCATCAATCCTGACCCGCTGTTAGCAACGTGTTTCCTCAGTCCTGACCCACTGACAGCGAAGCGCTCCCTCACTGCTGAATTTAAAGCTAGGCCCCCTCGTGCTCGCCGTCACCATCCTAGGAAAAAGGCTCTCCCTAACCACCCTATCTAACCCTCTGATTATTTTATATGTTTCAATTAAGTCACCTCTCAACCTTCTTCTCTCTAATGAAAACAGCCTCAAGTCCCTCAGCCTTTCCTCATAAGACCATCCCACCATACCAGGCAACATCCTAGTAAATTTTCTCTGCCCCATTTCCAAAGCTTCCACATCCTTCTTATAATGCAGTGACCAGAACCGTACACAATACTCCAAGTGCGGCTGCACCAGAGTTTTGTACAGCTTCACCGTAACCTCTTGGTTCCGGAACTCGATCCCTCTATTAATAAAAGCTAAAACAGTGTATGCCTTCTTAACAGCCCTGTCAACCTCGGTGGCAACTTTCAATGATCTGTGTACATGGACACCGAGATCTCTCTGCTCATCTGCACTACTAAGAATCGTACCATTAGCTCTGTACTTTGCCTTCTGGTTACTCCGACCAAAGTGCATCACCTCACACTTGTCTGCATTAAACTCCATTTGCCACCTCTCAGCCCAGCTCTGCAGCTTATCTATGTCTCTCTGCAACCTACAGCATCCTTTGTCACCATCCACAACTCCACCGACCTTAGTGTCGTCTGCAAATTTACTAATCCATCCTTCTACGCTCACATTCAGGTCGTTTATAAAAATGACAAACAGCAGTGGACCCAACACTGACCCTAGCGGTACACCACTAGTAACTGGTCTCCAGGATGAACATTTCCCATCAACCACCATCCCTGTCTTCTTTCAGCAGGCCAATTTCCGATCCAAACTGCTATATCTCCCACAATTCCATTCCTCCGCATTTTGTACAATAGCCTATTGTGGGGAACCTTATCGAAAGCCTTGCTGAAATCCATATACACCACATCAACCGGTTTACTCTCATCTACCTGTTTGGTCACCTTCTCAAAGAACTCAATAAGGTTTGTGAGGCACGACCTACCCTTCACAAAACCATGCTGACTATCCCTAATTAAATTATTCTTTTCTAGATGATTATAAATCCTATCTCTTATAACCTTTTCCAACACTGTACCAACAACTGAAGTAAGGCTCACTGGTCTATAATTACCAGGGTTGCCTCTACTCCCCTCTTGAACAGGGGAACCACATTTGCTATCCTCCAGTCTTCTGGCACTATTCCTGTAGACAGTGATGAATTAAAGATCAATGCCAAAGGCTCGGCAATCTCCTCCCTGGCTTCCCAGATGATCCTAGGATAAATCCCATCTGGCCCAGGGGACTTATCTATTTTCACACTCTCGGGTTTCTAATACCTCTTCCTTGTGAACCTCAATCCCAACTAGTCTAGTAGCCTGTATCTCAGTATTCTCCTCGACAACATTGTTGTTTTCTAGAGTGAATACTGTTGAAAAATATTCATTTAGTGCTTCCCTATCTCATCTGACTCCACACGCAACTTCCCACTACTATCCTTGATTGGCCCTAATCTTACTCTCGTCATTCTTTTATTTCTTATATACCTATAGAAAGCTTTAAGTTTTACCCTGATCCTATCCACCAACAACTTCTCATGTCTCCTCTTGGCTCTTCTAAGCTCTCTCTTTAGGTGTTTTATGGTTTATTTACTGGTTTGGGTTAGGCCTGAGGGGAAAGTTAGTCTCAGGGCTATGGTTTGGGTTAGGCCTGTGGCGAAAGTTAGGGTTAGGGTTTGGGTTTATGTGAGAGTTTGTGTTCGGGCTGAATCTACGGTTAGGTTTAGGGCTAGGGTTATTTCTGAACATAAGAAGGAAGAAAGCAGCTTTGCATATCCAAAGACAGATGGAGAGGGAGAGCAACTGCATATTTTCTAGGAGAATTGAGATGTATTGTAAGCTTAACAGGTCAAATAGTATTACAGTATAGTTGACAATTAAAGGTTATTGTCCTGAGGGAATGCTTCATTGTCAGAGGGTCCGCTTGAGGCTGTCACTCTTTGGTGTAGTGTCAGTACTGAAGGAGTGCACAGTTGTCAGAGGATCACGTTCAGCCAATGCCTCATTTTTAAAAATTATGTAATTTAGTTATGTAGCACTCCCCCCAATAAGAATTTAGAATAAGTCTCAGCCTCAGCCTTGACCCCATGACTGATACGCTCCCACAGTTCTGACCCACTGACACTGCTGCACTACCTCAGTGTGGACCCTTTGACAATGAGGCACTGCTTCAGTACTGAAGCTCTGACAGTACTGACTATCTGACTATGTGGGACTGCCTCAGTCTAACATTGTCACAGTACTGCAATCATGTGGCACTCCCATAAGTCTAAACCCTTGAGAATAAGACACAACCTCTTTATTGACCATCTCACAATAATGCACCCCAACATTCAGACCCTCTGGCTCTGCTGCATTGCCTCAATACAGACTCCATAAATGTGTGGCACTTCCTCAGTTCTGACCCTCTTACAATGAGGTGCGACCTCAATATGGACTCTGTAACTGTAATGCTGTCCAGCAGTTCTGTCCCTCTGACAGTGCTTCGGAAGTTGCCTGCACCAGCTGTCAGCACCTCATTTTCCGAGGGTCACTTCTGTGGCAGTGCCTCATTGTAATGTGGTCAGAATGGGTCTAATAAATCTAACACCAACCCCAGCCCTAGCCTCAGGCCTAACCCTAACCCTAACCCTATCCCTATCCCTACTCCTAGCCCTAACCTCAGATTATTCTAACTGTGTTCCTGATAAAACATGGACCCTACAATGAGGTACTGATACTAATACACTCACTCAGAAGTGACCCTCCAGCAATGCAGTCCTGCCTCAGAACTGACTCTGTGACAATGAGCTACTCCATCAGTACTGAATCTGTAATTGTGGGCACTCCCAATTCTGAAAACATTACAGTGAGGCTCTCCTTCCATACTGACCCTCTGACAATGAGGCGCACTGTTAAGACTGATCATCCAGCAATGAGGTATCTCCTTACAGCAGAGGCATTGACAACCAGGCAGTCTCTCAGGACAGCATCTGACAGTGAAACACTCCCTCAGTACTGACCCTCTCACAGAGAGGCACTCTTTCAGTTCTGACCCTCTCACAGTCCTGCAAAACCTCAGAACCGACTCTGTCATGCCAGCACTGGGATTACTGAGTACTGAGGCACTCCCTCGGTCAGAGGGTCTAAACTGAGGCGTTTCAGGTCTGTCAGACGACATAAACAGCAGAGTCTCAGATGTGTCAGAGGGTCTAAACAGAGGCATTTCTGATCTTTCAGAGAGTTCAAAGTGAAGCGTCTCAGATGTGTCTCATCTGAAACACCTCAGATCAGACCCTCTGTCAGGTCTGAAATGCCTCTGTTGAGATCCTCTGACAAGTCAACAACTCCTAGGTTTAGGTTTAGGGTTAGGGCTGAGGCAAGGGTTCGAAGTGGGTTGGGACTGAGATTAGTGTTAGGGCTGAGTTTCTCTGGGTATGCAAAACTGATTTCTTCCAGACTGCCCTCAGAAATAACACTGACCGTAATCTAACCCAAGCCTCCGCCCTAATGCTAATCATCATGTAAACCCGAAACCTAGTCTCGGCCTCATTCACTGGAGGGTATGTGTTTATCTACTATTTACTATGGGTTCTGTGTTTTAGGGTTTATTTGCAGGGTTGCTGTGTTTTAGGGATTATTTACAGTGATCTCTGTGTTTTAGGGTTTATTTGCAGGGTCGCTGTGTTTTAGGGATTATTTACAGTGATCTCTGTGTTTTAGGGTTTATTTGCAGGGTTGCTGTGTTTTAGGGATTATTTACAGTGATCTCTGTGTTTTATGGGTTATTCAAAGTGGTCACAGTTTTAGGGCTTGTTTACATTGTCTCTGTTTATGTACAGAGGCCTCTGGGTTCTCGGGTTGATTTCCAGGATGCACTGTGTTTAAAGGTTTATTTCCAGGGGCTCTATATTTTAGAGTCGACAAAGAGGGAGCTCTGCGTTTAGTGCTTTTGTTTGTAGCTCTGTAATTTAAGGTTTATAGGGGTCATACAGGGGCCTCTGTGTTTTACGGTTTATTTATAGTGCCATCTGTGTTTCAGGGCTTGCTAGCTTTGTGTTTTCGGGTTTATTTGCTGGGCCCTCTGTCTTTTTGGGTGATTTTTTTCATACAGGGAGCTCTCTGTTTTAGAATTTATTTAAACAAGGCTCTGTGTTTTTGAGTCTATTTACAGAGAGCTCTGTGTTTTAGGCTGAAAATCAGCAACCATCTCACAATGATGCACTCCTACAAATCTTATCTACCGATAGTCCTGCAATCTATTAGTCCTGAGCCTCTAATCATGTAGCACTCCATTAATTCTGATCCTCTAACAAAGAGGCACATTCTGAGAACTGACCCTGTGACAGTGACCCAATCCCTCCGTACTGAACTTCTAACAAAGAAGCAATTCCTCAGTACTGAACCTCCAATAGAAATGCAATACTTCTGTACTGACCTTCTGAATGTGTTGCTCACCATTAATTCTGAACCCATTCCAATTAAGCACGCTCTCAGTGATAACAAAGCGTGGAACTGGATGAACACAGCAGGCCAAGCAGCATCTTAGGAGGACAAAAGCTGACGTTTTGAGCCTAGACCCTTCATCAGAAAAGGGGGATGGGGAGAGCGTTCTGAAATAAATAGGGAGAGAGGGGGAGGCGGATCGAAGGTGGATAGAGGAGAAGATGGGTGGAGAGGACACAGACAAGTTAAAGGGGCAAGGATGGAGCTTGCAGAGGTGAGTATAGGTGGGGAGGTAGGGAGGGGATAGGTCAGTCTGGGAAGGACGGAGAGGACAAGGGGGCGGGATGAGGTTCTGAGGTAGGAAATGGAAGTGCGGCTTGAGGTGGGAGGAGGGGATAGGTGAGACGAAGAACAGGTTAGGGAGGCGGGGACAAGCTGGGCTGGTTTTGGGATACAGTGGGGGGACGGGTTAGGTTTCCCCACCAAAGACATTTTTCCATCACCACCCTCGTCTGCCTTCCGGAAAGATCACTCTCTCTAGGAGTCCCTTGTCCATTCAATACTCCCCTCCAACCCTACCACACCCAGCACCTTCCCCTGCAACGACAGGAAGTGTTGCGCTTGCCCCCACACCTCCTCCCTCACCCCATCCCAGGCCCCAAGATGACTTTCCACATCAAGCAGATGTTCACCTGCACATCTGCCAATGTGGTATACTGTTTCCGTTGTGGCCTCCTCTACATCGGGGAAACCAAGCAGAGGCTTCGGGGCAGCTTTGCAGAACGCCTCTGCTCGGTTCGCCTGCACATCTGCCAATGTGGTATACTGTTTCCGTTGTGGCCTCCTCTACATCGGGGAAACCAAGCAGAGGCTTTGGGGCGGCTTTGCAGAACGCCTCTGCTCGGTTCGCAATAAACAACTGCACCTCCCAGTCGCGAACCATTTCAACTCCCCCCTCCCATTCCTTACACGTCATGTCCATCCTGGGCCTCCTGCAGTGCCACAATGATGCCACCCATAGGTTGCAGGAACAGCAACTCATATTCTGCTTGGGAACCCTGCAGCCCAATGGCATCAATGTGGATTTCACAAGCTTCAAATCTCCCCTCCCCCCACTGCACCCCAAAACCAGCCCAGCTAATCCCCACCTCCCTAACCTATTCTTCGTCTCACCTACCCCCTCCTCCCACCTCAAGCTGCACCTCCATTTCCTACCTACTAACCTCATCCCGCCCCCTTGACCTGTCCATCCTCCCCGGACTGACCTATTTCCCCACCTATACTCCTCTCTGCAGGCTCCATCCCTGTCTCTTTAACTTGTCAGTCTCCTCTCCCCCTATCTTCTCCTCTATCCACCTTCGATCTGCCTCCCCCTCTCTCCCTATTTATTTCAGAACCGTCTCCCCATCCCCTTTTCCTGATGAAAGGTCCAAGCCCAAAACATCACGTTTTGTGCTCCTAAGATGTTGCGTCTGCTATGTTCATCCAGCTACACACTTTGTTATCTTGGATTCTCCAGCATCTCCAGTTCCCATTATCTCAAGCACTTCCTCAGTGCTCAGTCTCTGACCATAATGCATTCTGTCAGTTCTGATCCTCTGATAATACTGCAACACATCAGTAATGATGTATTAATTATTATATTAGTATATTATCAATACAGCACGACTTCAATATTCACTCCATTACACTGAAGTCATGCCTCAGAACTGACCCTCTGACAATGAGGCACACTCCCAGCATTGAATCTCTACCAACAGGCATTTCCTCTGGATTAATTCTCTAAATTTCACAGAAGATCAGCACTGTGAGAGGCTCAGTACTGAGGTACTGAAGTTTTGTCGGACGGTTAGTAATGAGTGAGGGCAGAATTGAAGTAATGCTTCATTTACAGAGGTTCAGACCCGAGCACTGAGGGAGTTTATCATTGTCAGATGGTCAATACTGAGACAATGCTTCATTTTAAAAGGATCAACACTGAAGATCTGCCACAGGGTCAGTCCTGAAGCAGTGCCTCATTATCAGATCGTCAGTACTCAGGTATTGTAGCCCTATCAGAGGGTCAGAACTGTGGCAGTGCATTATTGTCAGATAGTCAAGAATGACGTAAAGCCACATTGTATGGGGGTCGGAATTGAGAAAATGCCAAACGATTACACAGTCAGTAATGAGATTTTGCAACACTGTGAGGGATTCAGAATGAGTGAGTGCATTATTGTCAGAAGGTCAATACTGAGGCAGCACCTCATTCTAAGTTGAGGCAATGCCATACAAATAGAAGGTCAGTACTGAGATGTTGCTGCACGGTGAGAGGGTCAGAAATAAAGGTGCCTCATTGTCAGATGGTCAGAACTGAGGGATTGAAGCACTGTCAGAGCTTCAATGCTGAGGTAGTGCCTCATTGTCAAAGGGTCAAAACTGTGGGAGTGCGATATTGTCAGAGGATCAATACTGAGGCAGTGCCTCATAATAATGGTGTGTTTTTGATTACAGCGTGCATGGAAGTGGTTCTTTTGTGATTCTATCAAATGCAGTTAAAGAAATGCTTGCCAATTTTCTGAAAGATGAACATTTATTGATGGAATAAAAGATGAAGAAAGAATAAATGAAAAGAGAGGAAAAAACAATAAGCCTCATGTTCTTCTGGCCATGACGCCCCCTCGATCAATGGCTGGCCTGGAGGCTGAGGTTTGTTCCTGGCACCGTTCGTGATCTCGGTCCAAGGTTAAGGCCAGCAACTTCGAATGAAACTTCCTCTCTTTTACATTGTAACAAACAGCTCGGCACAGACAAAAAAACAAAAACAGAAAAGAAAATTAACTGTCAAAGTTACGTAGCTCTCAAATATCAACAAATTTCAACTTTCAGTCCATCCTGTACTTGGGAGTACAACTGATGAAGTACCACACTATTACAGCCTCACGACTGAGGTAATGTAGCACTGTGCGAGGGTCACCATTAAGGGTCAGTTTTGAGGCAGTGCCTCAATGTAATGGGGCCAGAACTGTGGGAGTTCATTATTGTCACATGTCCAAAACAGAGAGTGTTGAACCTCTGACAATGTAGCACTCCCTCAGTACTGAAGTTCTGACAGTGCTTCAATGCCTCAGTGCCTACCCTCTGACAATGAACCACTCCCACAGTTCTGACCCTATCTTGATGTTGCAAGACCTCAGTATGACCTTTCTGACCCTACTACAGTGAGCCACTGCCTCAGTATTGACCATCTGACAATGATGCAATACCTCAGTTCTGATCCTCTAGCAGTTCTGCAACACCTCAGCCTGCACCCTTTAATCATTCGGCACTTCCTCAATTATAAGCCCTTTGTTGGTTAGTTCTGTGGCAATACCTCATTGCTGCAGTGTCAGTGCTGAGAGAGGACCTTTTTATTCACTCATCAGTACCTAAGGCACTGGCTAATTGTCAGCAGCTCAGTTCTGAGGCAGCGTCTTTTTGTCAGAGTGTCAGCACCAAGGCAGACACTCACTGTAATGGTGTCAGAATGAAAAGCTTGCCATTTAGAGGGTCTAAGAAGTGGTGTCTCAGATCAGTCAGGGGATGCCTCATTTTAATGCAGTAAGACTTGAGAGAGTGCCTCATTGTCAGAGGGTCAGAACCAAGTCAATGCCTTATTATCAGACACAGTCCAAAGAGAGGGCCTTGATGTCAGTGGTTCTGTTATAAGGCGATACCTCATTGCTGAAGGATCATTCTTCAGTGTGTGCCTCATTGTTCATGGGTCATTACGGAAGGAGTGCTTCAAAACTGGGGAGAGCCACATGATTAGAGATTCGGTGCTGAGGTCAGTGCCTCATTGTCACAGGGTTAGTTCTGAGGCAGGGTCACATTGCTAGAGGGTCAGTTCTGAATGAATGTATTAGGAGCAGTCAGTAAATACTGAGTCAGTATCTCAATACATTGGGTCCAGAACTGATGAAGTGCAACAATGATTAGAAGTTCAGTCCTGAAGTATTGCAGATCTGTCAGAGGGTCAGAACTGAGGGGGCAGTGCTTTACTGTCAGTGGATCAGTTCTGAGGCAGTACCTCATTGCTGGAGGGTCAGATCTGAACGAGTGTCACATTGTCAGAAGGTCAGTTCTGAATAAGTGACTTTTTGACAGAAGGTTAATACTTAGTCAGTGCCTCAAACAGAGAGTACCCATGCAAATAAACAGTAAAACACAGAGCCTCCTGTAAACAAACCATAAAACAGAGAGCACCCCTGTAAATAAATCTTAAAACATCGAGATCTGCAAACAAACCCTAAAACGCTGGAGCTCAATGTAAATAAACGCTAAAGCACAGAGCCCCCTGTAATTGTACATTCAAATACACAGACCCTTTTAAATGAACTCTAACACACATCCCCCAGGAAGTAGAGAGTAAAAGACAGGGCTAAATAAAGCCGAAAACACAGCGCACCTCTTCATGCACCCCAATACTGAGCCGACTTGTAAACTATCTGTAAAACAGGGCCCTTCACAAATAAACCCTAAAAGTCAGAACTAGCTATAAATAAAGAGCCCCCTGTAAATAAACCCTAAAACGCTGAGTAAAATCCCAAAGAACTGCAGATGCTGCAAATCTGGAAAAAAATACAAAGTTGCTGGAAAAGCTCAACAGGTCTGGCAGCATTTGTCAGCTGAAAAACAGAGCTAACATTTTGGATCCGGTGACCCTCCCTCAATTCTTAAGGGCTTTTCCAGAAACTTTGTTTTTGTTCCTGATTTGCAGCATCCGCAGTTACTTCAGTTTTAAATTAACCAGGCAGTCGGTTCCATCAAATGGTTGTGTCTCACACATTTACCAGTCGGATTCAAACACGTGGTACCTGTTCACTCAAGAGGTCACTTGTTTATCTTGTAACTTTGCCCCTGAATATCCTGTGGTCTGCCCTGTTTACTCATATTGGTTAGCGCTTAACAAAGATTCCGGGGTCTGGTTGGTGTGTGTTTAGTTATGCCTTAAAGTATCCTTTCTTGTGGTTTTTGTGAGAGACTATATCATGTCAATATTTACAGAGCGTACTCGGGAACGTGTCAGTATTTCCAAGCGTTCCCGGGCCGTGTGTCAATATTTACAGGGTTCCCTGGGGAGTGTGTCAATAGTTACAGGGCTCCCTGGGGAGTGGGTCAGTATTTACAGGGTTCCCTGGGGAGTGTGTCAATATTTACAGGGTTCCCTGGGGAGTGTGTCAGTATTTACAAGGTTCCCTGGGGAGAAGGTCAGTATTTACAGGGTTCCCGGGGTGTGGGTCAGTATTTACAGGGTTCCCGGGGAGTGGGTCAGTATTTACAGGGTTCCCTGGGGAGTGTGTCAGTATTTACAGGGTTCCCCAGGGAGTGTGTCAGTATTTACAGGGCTCCCAGGAGTACATCAGTATTTGCAGAGGATCCCGGGTTATGTGTCAGTATTTAAAGGGGGTCCCAAGTGTGTGTCAATATTTCCAGGGTGTCCTGGGGAGTGTGAGTGATAATGGGAACTGCAGATGCTGGAGAATCCAAGATAACAAAGTGTGAAGCTGGATGAACACAGCAGGCCAAGCGGCATCTCAGGAGCACAAAAGCTGCCGTTTTGGGCCCAGACCCTTCATCAGAGAGGGGATGGAGCTCTCTGATGAAGGGTCCAGGCCCGAAACGGCAGCTTTTGTGCTCCTGAGATGCTGCTTGGCCTGCTGTGTTCATCCAGCATCACACGTCGTCCTGGGGAGTGTGTCAGTATTTACGGGGGTCCCGGAGAGTGTCTGTATTTATGGGCATGTCCCCGTGGAGAGTGTAAGTAATTACAGGGAGTCCCGAAGAATGTGTCACTATTTACAGGGGGTGCCAGTGAAAGTGTCCTCTGTTTGTGGTCTGCATAAATGATTTGGAGGTAAACATGACAGGTCTAACTGGTAAATTTCCAGACAAAATAAAAATTTCTGGAGTTGTGAAAAGTGAGGAGGATTGTCAGAGTAGACAACAAAATATAGATCAATTGGAGGCATGAAAAGGTAGTAAAATAGCAGATGGAAATTAATCAAGACAAAGTGAGGTGATGCATTTTGGAAGATCACATATGTAATCAATTATACAGTGTATAGCAGAACCCTTAGGATTAGGTGATGACCTGGTGGTATTATTGCTGGAATGTTAATCCAGAGACCCAGATAATGTTCTGAGTACCTGGGTTTGAATCTCACCACGGCAGATGTTGGAATTTATATTCAATAAATATCTGGAATTAACAATCTAATGATGACAGTGAGTTCATTGCCACTTGTCAGAAAAACCCATCTGGTTCACTCATGTCCCTTAAGGGAGGAAATTGCCATCCTTACCTGGTCTTGCCTACATGTGACTCCAAACCCACAGCAATGTGGTTGACTCTTAACTGCCCTCTGGGTAATTAAGTATGGGCCATAAATGGGCTGCCTAGCTAACGACGTCCTCATCCCGTGAATGAATCAAGAGAAAAAAAAACTATTGATATGCACAGAGATCATTGGAAGGGGCATTAAGTATAATGGAGGGCAAGTTATGCTGCAGCTTTAGAGAAATTTAGTCAGGCCACACTTGGAATATCGTATACAGTTCTGGTCACCACACTACCAGAAATGTGTGGATGTTTTTGAGAGGGTACAGAAAAGGTTTACCAGGATGTTGCCTAGTGTGGAGTATTTTAGCTATGAAGAAAGGTTGGATAGACTGGGTTTTGATTTCACTGGAATGCAGGAGGTTGAGGGCTGACTTAACAGATTTTTATAAGATTGTGAATAGCATGGCTCTTATGGTAAACTGTGAGACTTTTTCCCAGGGTGGAGATGTCAATTACTAGGGGACACAGGTTGAATGTGAAGGGGAAGTTTAAAAGAGATGTGCAGAGCATGTTTTTCACACAAAGGGTGTTGAGTGCCTGGAGATCACTGCCCGAGGAGATGGTAGAAGTGGACACAATAGCAAAAGAAAGCATGCATAGGAATGGAATAGAGGGATATGGATCCTGTATGTGAAGACAGTTTTCACGTGGAAGGGCAAAATGTGATGGTTCAGGCTTGGACGGCCAAAGGACAAGTTCCTGTGCTATATTACTCTTTGTTCTTTGTTCTTTTCCTCTCTTTGTTCTAGGATCAGAAGACTGAAAAACTGCAGCTTCCATGAGTTTGCTCAATATTTCTTCTATGGAGGCAATATGAATACCCTTTCCACAGGAGGAGAGAGACGGAGAGATATTTGAGATTGAGAAACAGTAGTAGTGATGGGTTCTGTCATTAGGGCAAATGATTAACACTGAAGCAGCATTGCAGGGGAGAAAGGAATCAGATGATCTGGTTGTTCCATGAGGGATCTTGCTCTGCATCAATTGCTGCCATGCCATCTTCTTCTAATCAGATAACTTATTGTTTTGTAAAGTTTCCAAAAGGGTCTGGTCTGAAAAACCAAGTTCCAGCTAACATGATTAATATTTCAATGTTGCTGAGAGAGGAAATCCCCAGGACCTGGTTGTGCCATCTCTCCAGAGATTTTTGAATCCTGTCTGTATTCTCCCAGGGAATTGTTATTCTCTCAGAAGATCCAAAGAGAGTCAGAGAGTTTGGGGCAAAGTAATCTTTGAACAAGAGCATCCTCTAAGAAGGGTACAAAGTCCTGAGGCCTATTCAATAGGCTGCACTCCCTGAGGCTCATGTGAGTTCTGTCTCTTTATTCCCCCAAAGTTTGCTTTCATCTGTTGGACCCTGGTTTTTTTTTTAAGGGGCCTCTGGATCACTCAGTCCTGTCAGATTGTGGCCCTGTCATTTTAAAACAGGTTTGAAGCCTGGGGTTAAAGTAACCAAGGTCTTGGGATTTGGCACAAACTTGTTAACCCTCACTATCCCCAGTGAGTGTCTGACAGACAGGAATCCCCAAAGAGGAAATTAAAACCCTAAATGTCAGACTGCCTCTTAAAGACTTGCTATAATGTCAGGATAATAATGTGCAAAATTTAAAATTGACATTGGAAGTGTGAGAGAGAGAGACTTGAAAAAGGGAGAAGGGCAGGGAGAGAGAGAGAGAGAGAGAGAGAGAGAGAGAGGTGCATTTGAGATGATCAAATATCAGTCATGTCAGTGACTGTAGAGATTGCTGATGCTGGACTGAGACAGATTACCTGCTCTTTGCCTGGGGAAGTTGGAAATTCAGGCTTGAAATGGCTGCAATGAGTGCAGGACATGAAGAGAGATGAACAAAGACAAAGACAGACACAGAGAGACAGAGTCAAATTTTGGAATCACACTGACACCATAACAATCCCCAGAGAGAGAACTTCAGCAAATATCCCCATAGTCTGGTCACTTCTGTGTGTGTTGGGGGTTTAAGGGTCAGAGAATCTTAGAGACTAATGTGGGATCAATGTTTAACATTTTCAAACTGCACTGATGTCAATAACAAAGCTTAAAAAAATGTCAAAGGAAACAAGGAATGATCAAGCTTTCTGCCCGAGAATTAACATGTCACTGTTCAGGGAGATTCAACAAGGATCCTGTCCTGATATTAACATCTCAAAGGGATAGAGAGCTCTCGGGGAGGGGACTGATCAGGGAAAAACGGTTGATGTTGTCTACATGGACTTCAGTAAAGCCTACGACATTATCCCTCATGGCAGACTGGGACAAAAGGTGAAGTCACACGGTGAGCTAGCAATATGGACAGAGTACTGGCTTAGTCACAGGAGACAGGGGGTAGCAGTGGAAGGATGCTTTTCAAAATGGAGGTTGTGAATTGTGGTGTTCCACAGGGATCAGGGCTGGGATATAAATGTTTTGGAGCAAAATATGGCTGGTCTAGTTAGTAAGTTTCAGGAAAATACACTAATTGGTGGAATTGTGGAAAGTGAGGAGGATTGTCAGAGGATACAACAAGATATTAATCAGTTGGAGACATGAAAAGGTAGAAAACTTCCAGATGGGACTTAATCTGGACAAATGTGAGGTGGTGCATTTTGGAAGATCACATACAGGTGGAAATTCCACAGTGAATTGCAGAACCCTTAGGATCGTTGCTATGTAGACAGATCTGGTTGTGCAGGTCCACAGATCACTGATGGTGGGTGCGCAGGTAGATAAGGTGGAAAAAAGGCTGATAGCATGCTTACCTTCATTGAAAGGGGCATTGAGTCTGAGCACAGGGAATGTACGCTGCAGCTTTATGGAACTTCTATTGGGCCACATTTGGAATATTGAGGACAGTTCTGGTCACCACACCACCAGAAGGATGTGGATGCTTTGGAGAGTGTGCAGAATGTGTTCACCAGGATGTTACCTGGTCTGGGGATTTTGAGCTCTGAGAAAAGAATGGATAGACTGAGTTTCTCTTCACTGGAACGCAGGGGGTTGAGGGCAACTTCATAGAATTTTATAAGATTGCGAATGGTATTGCTAACATTGGAAAGTATGAGGCTTTTTCCAAGGTGGAGGTGTCAATTACTGGGGGATACAGTTTCAATTTGTGGGGTAGGGGAGAAGTTTGAAAGAGATGTGCAGAGGAAGTTTTTCACAGAAAGGGTGTTGAGTGCCTGGAGCTCACTGCCAGAGGAGATGATGGAAGCCGACACAATCGCAGGAATAAAGAAATACCTGGACAAATATACATGAACAGGAGAAAAATTGAGGGACACGGATCCTGTATGTGAAGACATTTTTTCTATGGAAGGGAAAAATGAGGTGGCACAAGCATGGAGGGCTGAAAGGCCTGTTCCTGTGCTGTATTGTTCTTTGTTCTCTTCTTCCCTTTGTTCTTGGATCCAAAGCCTGAGAAACCTCAGCTCCATTAGTTTGCTCAATACTCCTTCCACAGAGTGAATACCCCTTTCACAGGAGGAGAGAGAGGGAGAGGTATTTGAGATTGAAAAACAGCAACAATGTTAGTTTCTGAAATTCAGGCTAATAATTAACACGTGACCAGAACTAGACGGAAGAAAGGAATCAGGGCTGTTCCATATGGGATCTTGCTGTGCATCAATTGCCGTCATGCCATCTTAGCAAGCAGTGAGACGTCTAATCAGCAAACTCATTTGTTTTGTGAAGCCGTGAAGGATCTGGCCTGAAAAATCAACTTCCTGCTGACACATTTAATATTTCGATGTAACTGAGAGAGGAAATCTCTCGGATCTTACTGTGCCATTTCTCGAAAGATTTTCCAATTCTGTTTCTTTTCTCCCAGGAAATTGTTATGCACTCAGAAGATCCAAAGATACTGAGAGAGTTTGGGGCAAGGTCATCTTTGAACAAGAGCATCTTCCAAAGTGCTGAGGCCTATTCAACAGGCTGCTCTCCCTGGGGCCCACGAGTTCTGTCTCGTTATTCTCCCAAAGTTTGATTTCCTCTGTTGGACCCTGCTTTTTTTAAGGGGCCTCTGGATCGCTAGGGTCTGTTAGATTGTGGCCCTGTCATTTTAAAACAGGTTTGACGTATGTGGCTACAGTAACCTGAGGTCTTGGGAATGACACAAACTTGCGAAGCCCCACCATCCCCAGTGAGTATCTGAGAGACAGGACTCCTGAAAGACGGAATTAAAACCCTCAATGTCAAACTGCCCCATATAGACTTTCTATAATGTCAAAATAATAATGAGTAAAATTAAAATTGACATTGGGAGTGAGACAGAGAGGGGCAGTAGAAAGAGTGGGGCATTTGAGATGATGAAGTATCAGTCATGTCAGTGCCTGTGGTTGCAACAAGCATTTAACATTTAAGCAGCACCCATCAGAAAAACCGAGCCCACCTTCCTGCTGGTACTTTGCTGCCTGTCAGGTTTGGCTGTTCTCCGATGGCCTGCAGCAATGCAATCGTAGCAACAACTGTTTCGTTTAGCTCATAGTTTTACGGCTGCCCAATGTTTGCGGTATTCAAATCCCCAAACTTTATTCTCCAATGTGATCATTGTTGGATTTGCTGGCGGATATTTTGTGTGATAGAATGACCTCTTGCTTTATCATTTGTTTAAAAATGTGCCCCCATTCCAGTTCCAATACTTTTATCACTCTCACTCTATCCACCCATCCCGCACAGGAATTTTTTATTTTGAAACTGCGACAGAACAAGAAATCCTTCCCTTGGACAGAAATCTCCCCCAGAGAGGATGGGCGGGCATTGGCCTGAGGCCAGTTTGACAGGCCACACCCTATGGGGGTCCATGTGATTTGTGTCTGTTTATTACCCTGAGGTTTGATTTCGTCTGGGGGACCCTGGCTTTTTAGGGGTCTCTGATTCATTGAATCCTGTCGGATTACGGCTCTGCCAGTTTCAAACAATTTTGAAAGTTACTGGGGCCTTGGAATTTCATACAAATGTATTAGCTCCCCCCCCCCCCCCCCGCCCCCATTGTGAGTGTCTAACAGACAGGACTCCCCAAAGAGGACATTAAAACCCTAAATGTGAAATTATCCTTAAACGCTTGGCATAATGAAGAGTAATATGTGATTTGTGTGGGGCAGGATCATACAACTGCAACAGCGAAAGAAAGAGATACACTGGAAAAAGAAAGACAGGAGGAGAGACAGGGAGAGATATTTTGGACAGTGAAACAGCAGGAACGTTAGTTTCTGGAGCTCGAGCAGATAATAAACACTTGCAGAGGACAGAGCAATCAGACTACCTGTGATTTTACCCAGGGAAGTTTGAATGTCAAGCTTGAAATGGCTGCAATGAGTGCAGGACAGAAAGAGAGATGGACAAAGACAGAAACAGGAACAGAGAGAGAGAGGGAGAGAAAGATTCATATCTAGGAATCACACTGACAGCTTAAAAATCCCCAGAGAGAGAACTTCAGAAAATATCCCCATGATCTGGCCACTGCTGTGTATGATGGGGGTTTTAGGGTCAGAGAATCTGAGAGGCTCGTGTGGGATCAATGTTGAATAATTTCAAAGGAACAGTCAATCTCTGCTGCCCTTGAGTTAACACGTCAATGTTCAGGATGATTCCACAAGGTTCCTGTTCTGACATTAACATCTCAATGTGTCAGAGAGCTCTCAGGGAGGGGACAAAGACACTCCAGGGGTGGAGACAATAAACTCCTCACTGAGAATAAAATCTGGAGAAGAATGCATCAGATTCATTCTTAAATACTTTTCCCTCTGTCTATCAAGAGAGTCAGCAGCTCTCCCTGATAACAAAGTGTGGATTTGGATGAACACAGATGCTGCTTGGCCTGCTGTGTTCATCCAGCTCCACACTTTGTTATCTTGGATTCTCCAGCATCTGCAGTTCCCATTATCACTGATACAGTAGCTCTCCCTGCCTGGTCGAGACTGTCTGTGTGTGTCTTGTGTGTGTGTGTGTGTGTGTGTGTGTGTGTGTGTGTGTGTGTGTGTTTGTGTGTGTGTGTGTGTGTGTGAGAGAGACAGAGAGAGAATAGAGAGTGGGAGGAGAGACAGAGAGACTTTTGAAATTAGACTTTTGAAATGAGTGACAGCAAACAGTGAACATTTAAGCAGTATCACAGAGGATAAACGAATCAGATTATCAGGCTGGTTGTTGCTGTATTGTTTGACAGAGATCTTGCTGTGCAGCAGTGTTTGCAATGCCATTGTGGCAGGCAGTGAGTGTTCAAAGCAGCACACTTGTCGCTTTTGAAGTTTTTGAAAGGGGCCCAGCAGAAAAACTCGATCTGTAACTGATATGTTGCTGAGAGATTGTCAGTGTTATGCTGAGACTGGAATCACTGGGATCTTGCTGTGCCATCTCTCCCTGTGATCCACAATGCCTTCAAAAGCAACTCTTGCATTTCCACATTTCTGCCCTCAAACGCCCTCCCCACAACAAACATGAGAACACAATCCCCCGGTCCTCACATACCATCCCAATAACCTCCGCAACTTGCACATCATCCTCCGTCACTTCCACCATCTGCAATCCGACCCCACCACCAAAGAGATATTTCCCTCCCCACTCCTACCTTCGTTTCACAGGGACCACTCACTCCACGATACCCTCATCCACTCCACACTCTTCACCGGCCCCACCACACCCAGCACCTTTCCCTGTAACCGTGGGAGGTGCTTCACCTGCCCCTACACCTCCCCTCCAGCCTCTGTCCAAGCCCCCAGGCAAACTTTCTTTTTTTAGACAGGGGTTCACCTGTAGGTCCTTCAAACTGGTATACTGTATCCATTGCTCCCAATGTGGCCTCCTCGACACCAGTGAGGCCAAGCGCAGACTTTGTGACCAATTCATGGACCATCTGCGCTCTGTACACTATCATCAACAACACCTTCCGGTTGGCAACTATTTTAACTCCCTCTCCCACTCTCCTGGTGACATGTCCATCTCAGGCCTCCTCCAGTACCACAATGAGACTGCACACAAACTGGAGGATCAACACCTCAAATTCCGCCTCGGGAGCCAACAATGGCCTCAACATAGAATTCACCAGTTTTAAATCTCCCCACCCTCGGCCTCATCCCCTGTCCAACCCTCCCTCTCACCCACAACCCCAGACCTGACACAACCCATCCATCTTTGTTCCCATCTATCCGTCCCTCCTTTCTCACTGACACAATCCCCACTGTCCCCTACCTGCATTCACCTATCACCATCCCACTACCTTCCCCAGTCCAACCCCTTCTCCCTCTATTTATTTCCCAGCTCCTTTCACCACCACCACCCCACCCCCCCACCCCCCCGCCAGTCCTGATGGGGGGTGTAAACCTGAAATGTCAACTTTCCTGCTTCTTCTTCCTCCAGCTCCACACTGTATTGATTCTGACTCCAGCATCTGTTGTTCAAGCTCTCCTTTGAACTAATCATGTCTCTTTTCTCCAAGGTAATTGTTGTTCACTCAGAAGATCCAAAGAGAGACAGAGTGACTTTGGGGCAAGGTGATCTTTGTAAAAGAGCATCTTCCAAGAGACTGGAGACCAAATTCTGAGGCCTGAGGCCTGTACAACAGGCAACGCTACGTGGTTTCCATGTGAGCTGTTTCTGTTTATTACCCCGAGGTTTAATTTCTTTTGTGAGCCACTGTATTTTTTTATGCGCCACTAGCTAACTGGGTCTGTTGGATTAGAGATAATGGGAACTGCAGATGCTGGAGAATCCAAGATAATAAAATATGAGGCTGGATCAACACAGCAGGCCAAGCAGCATCTCAGGAGCACAAAAGCTGGCGTTTTGGGCCTAGACCCTTCATCAGAGAGGGGGATGGGGTGAGGGTTCTGGAATAAATAGGGAGAGAGGGGGAGGCGGACCGAAGATGGAGAGAAAAGAAGATAGGTGGAGAGAGCATAGGTGGGGAGGTAGGGAGGGGATAAGTCAGTCCAGGGAAGACAGACAGGTCAAGGAGGTGGGATGAGGTTAGTAGGTAGGAGATGGGGGTGCGGCTTGGGGTGGGAGGAAGGGATGGGTGAGAGGAAGGACAGGTTAGGGAGGCAGAGACAGGTTGGACTGGTTTTGGGATGCAGTGGGTGGAGGGGAAGAGCTGGGCTGGTTGTGTGGTGCAGTGGGGGGAGGGGATGAACTGGGCTGGTTTAGGGATGCGGTGGGGGAAGGGGAGATTTTGAAGCTGGTGAAGTCCACTTTGATACCATTAGGCTGCAGGGTTCCCAAGCGGAATATGAGTTGCTGTTCCTGCAACCTTCGGGTGACAGCATTGTGGCACTGCAGGAGGCCCATGATGGACATGTCATCTAAAGAATGGGAGGGAGTGGAAATGGTTTGCGACTGGGGGGTGCAGTTGTTTGTTGCAAACCGCTCTGATGAAGGGTCTAGGCCCGAAACGCCGGCTTTTGTGCTCCTGAGATGCTGCTTGGCCTGCTGTGTTCATCCAGCCTCACATTTTATTATCTTGGGTCTGTTGGATTGTTGCCTTGCAGCTTTAAAGCTGCAGACGTCCCCGCTTTTTATTCCTTCTCGAGTGTAAAGCATAAAGCAATTTTACATGTCACATTGTTTCATGTATCATGCCAATCACTACCTTGTACAATGACATGATACAAAAACAATTACTACATCAAAAACATTAAGAAACATGATACAGAATTGGAGATAACAAAATGTAGAGCTGGATGAACACAGCACGCCAAGCAGGATCTTGGAAGCAGAAAAGCTGACATTTCGGGCTTTGACCCTTCACCAGAAAATTTCATCCTGCAACGCCAGTTTTGAGCTTACCAAATTGGCACACCAGGCAATCGCATTCCACGCCCTGCTCCAAGCCAGCGAGTCGGGCTTCTTACCCATTTAAAGTTTGAGAATAGTTTGAGATCGTTTCAGCCCCAAGACCGGGTAAAATTGCGTGGTGGATGAGCACCAGCTATTCTGAGGGAAACTTCGGAGTGAATCGGCTACTAGATGTTTCAGTTAGTCTTTCGTCCCTATACCAAGGTTGGATGACTGATTTGTACGTCAGGATGGCTACGGAGCTCCACCAGAAAATTTTTCTGATGAATGGTCCAGGCACAAAATGTCAGCTTTCCTGATCCTAAGATGCTGCTTGGCCTGCTGTGTTCACCCAGCTCGACACTTTGTTATCTCTGATTCTTCAATAGTTGCAGTTCTTATTATCTCAGAATACAGTACTGATCATTCTCCAAGTGACTGCTAACGACAGGAGGCGATTTCAAGTTGCCGAAGTGTCAGAATGTAATTTCAAGCCACCGAAGTGTCTGGCTTGAACAAAAGTCAGTGGCCTGGCCCCTTTAGCAGACTCTAATGTGGTATACTGCATCCGCTGTACCCGTTGTGGCCTCTTCTACATCAAGGAAACCAAGCGGAGGCTTGGGGACCACTTTGCAGAACACCTCCTCTCGGTTCGCAATAAACAACTGCACCTCCCAGTCGCGAACCATTTCAACTCCTCCTCCCATTCCTCAGACGACATGCCCATCCTGAGCCTCTTGCAGTGCCACAACAATGCCACCCGAAGATTGCAGGAACAGCAACTCATATTCCGCTTGGGAACCCTGCAGCCCAATGGAATCAATGTGGATTTCACAAGCTTCAAAATCTCCCCTCCCACTACCACATCCCAAAACCAGCACAGCTCATCCCCGCCTCCCTAACCTGTTCTTCCTCTCACCTATCCCCTCCTCCCACCTCAAGTTGCACCCCATTTCCTACCTACTAACCTCATCTCGGCCCCTTGACCTGTCTGTCCTCCCTGGACTGACCTATCTCCTCCCTACCTCCGCACCTACACTCACCTCTACTGGCTACATTCCTGACTTTTTGACTTGTCTGTCTCCTCTCCACCTATCTTCTCCTCTATCCATCTTCAATCCACCTCCCCCTCTCTCCCTGTTTATTTCAAAACCATCTTGCCCTCCCCATTTCTGATGAAGGGTCGAGGCCCGAAACGTCAGCTTTCCTGCTCCTGAGATGCTGCTTGGCCTGCTGTGTTCATCCAGCTCCACACGTTGTTATCATAGAAGTTACATACTTTACAGGATTTCAGAAGTCTCACACATTTACAAACGCTTTGCTGCTAAGCTTATTTGAGACAGTTTCCACATGCCCCTGTGCAGGAAGATAAACATTTACAAAGTTTATACCTGATTCTAGTCAGGCAGGAAATTTTAAGGCAGTGTCTGCATACCTCCACGTAAGCAGATAAAGAGCATTAAATTATAGAGAATATAGAAATCAATTTGACGTTATCCAAATCACATCTCATTTCCTCCTTATAGCATTTCATGACAACCTATATCAGGACCGAGAAGGGAGCTGCTAGTCTGTCAAACACAAGTCTGCAGCAAGAGTTCAGGCATACCATAAATATACAACAGACAGCTATGATAACTATTACAATAACTAACCCATGTAGCAGGTATGAGCCCTGAGAACCACCCATAAGCCATCCCAACAAACCCCACCCCGCTCCTCGACCCCAGCCAAGTCGGGGTCCCTCTCTGTGCTGTTCCAACTGCCCCTATATGGCTTGCCTAGCCTGGGTAATATTATAGGACTCGTCGGTAACATGGGTGATGCACTTGTCCTCTATAATAGTACATACTCCTGCTTGCCAAGCCAGTCGATAGTCCACTGCATATCGGGTTTGCTGAACATAGAGTCGCAGTTCGGCTAATTCCTGATTTACTGATTCCAATGCCAATGTTGTGCTGTTTCCCAGGGTGGTGAGTCCGCATACAATGTAATTTCGGGCTTAAGCTGACAGTTCCCAGGGATCCGTATCCCAACGAAGAGCCCAAGGCAATTGGGTCCTGCTGTGCAGCGCGAAATTCCCAGCTCAGGAAGTGTGTGACAATTTGCCGTTGAGTCCATGCTCGTTGGGGACAAGGGACCATGAGAGGCCCAATGGTCCCAACAGCAAACAGTGCTGGCAAAATTGGAGTGAATGGGACCATGAAGGTCCCACTAAGAAGGAAAATGAATCCCTTCTGAATTTGGTAGCAGGAAACAAACTCACATATCCCTTGATAACTATTCCGGGAGGACTGACCCTTATATCTATGGAAATCTGCAGAGTTAAATGGAAATGTTCCGCATTCCGTTTCTACATGAGTGCCATGACAATCCCCACGAGTCAACTGTATGCCCGGGGTCACAGTTATTGGCTTAGATTCTACACAGGGGCAGTTCAACAGTCCTCCTTTAGTTGTGCAAGTCCTTTTTACGCACCGATAGGGCCAGGAAACATTATGGGGGTGATTAGTGACGAGAACATGCACACAACAAGTCCCAGTTCCATTAAAGCAAAATGGATAGCTGTTGGGATTTGAACAGTTAGCCCCTTCCTTCCCATGCCTGAGTTTAGTGCGTATACATCTGAAGGGCCATTAACTACCAATTCCAAACACTTACCTTGCACATCTGTCATCCAAGTTCCCCTCTCTCCTCGGCAAGGTTTACCGAGATACTCTACTTCATAGAGCTGGCTAGGGTTGCAGCCTGGTGTTGCCACAAATAATGCCTCTTCAGATCGTGCTAGCAGATAACATGCTGTCCATTTCCCATGCAGCTGGATGTGTGTTCTATAAAAGATTGTCCTGCTGGCCATGCACGAGCAGAATAATGCTCAGTCCAATGGTTAATTGCAAGCTAATGAGGGAATCCATCGTTTGCATTCACTTAGGTGGAGCCAGCGATTCTGACCTTTAACTTTAAAAGCTGTCGGAGTTTGAAGAAGCACTTGAAATGGTCCTTTCCACCTTGCTCCAAGTTTGGAACGATCCCAGTCCCAAACAAATACGAAATCTCCGATCTGTGGCCACGAAGAGCGACCCTGGTCCTTAAGGTCTTGGTCTGGTGTCTGCAGAAGTGGGCCAAAGGCGCACTTCACCTGCGAATGGAGAAACTTTAGAGATTATGTTAGTTGCCGGAAGTACCTTTGCATTTCTTCTCCCATCACTTTCAGGTCCACTTGGTTGGGTGGGCTGGTATTGGCATCCCAGGGTGTTCTGCTGGGTCAGCCATGGACTATTTCTACTTCTGAGAGTCTAGCAGTAGAATGGGGTGTTATTCACATGTAGTACAAAGTTAGGGGCAAAACCTTTAACCAGTTAAGGCCGGTCTCCAATGTCAACTTGGTCAATTTGAGTGTTCCATTAGCTCTTTTCAGTATCCCTGCCACCCGGGGGTGGTAGGCACAGTGGAATTGCTGTTGGGTGCATAATGCATCACACAGTTCCTTATTAATCTTTCCTACAAAGTGAGGGCCATTATCCAAACTAATTTGTTGTGGCACTCCAAACCTCGGTATTATTTCAGTTAATAATAATTTTACTACTGTGGAGGCTTTGTTATTTGTCATTGAAAAAGCCTCTTTCCACCTAATGAATACATCTACAATGACAAGACAATATTTATAACAGTTTACGTGTGGTATTCAATAAAATCCATTTGAATCATTCAAACGGTCCACCTGGCAAGGGTGTTTTTCCTGGCCAGCATCTCACCCCTGACCAATATTGTTTTGCTGGCATCTTAGACATGATGCTATATGAGACTAGGTTGCCTCAGCCAGGTATGGAGCATAATATCGCTCATTCCGTACTTGCCAAGGTGGCTGTAAGAATGCAGACAGTCAACAATGCATTGGCAACAAAGCATCAGGTATACACACTTGGCCGATCAGGGTGGCCCAAAGGCCTGAGGGCGCAGAATGCAAACATCCATGCGCCTTCCAAATATCCTTTTCAGAAGTGGGCGTCCCCCTGTAAGTGCTGAACAGTGACTATATCTGGCATGCCCGTCTTGTCCGAAGGAGGCGTGCGATTTACCACCTGCTTGTTCGTAGAGGGCACAATAAAAGTTTGATCTGCAGCAGCCTGTTTGGCAGCCTGATCAGCCTGAGTGTTGCCCTGAGTAACTATAGAATCATTGGAGGCATGGGCAGCGCATTTGATAATAGCCAATAGTTTAGGGAGGAGGATCGCCTGGAGAAGGTTTTTTAACATACAGGGAATTCTGGATGGGTGGACCTGAGGACATTTTTTCAGGATTCCCCTGTGGGTTTTAAAAGAATCCTGCCCTCCCTCCTTTTGCTCACTAGTAGTCTGTTCTGCATTCTGTTTCCTGCTTTGCTGTTTAGTATTAGACCTAATATGACAGGAGATAGGGTCTGTACAAGCCACAGGTTTGTCAGGAGATTCATGTGGGCTGATTACTGAAGGGCTTGGAGATTCTATAGGAGGTTTGGTTTGGTCAGCGTACGGTGGCGGTGATAGGACTACGAGCGATTGTTGGGACAGATGGTATTGTTGGGGTGCCTGCAGATGTAGGTTGGCCAAGGACGGATAGAGTTGTGGAGGGATAGTGATCCCGATGGGGCAGAGGGGTGCCTTAGTCCTAGTCTTCCTCGTCTTCCTTATCTGTATCATTAATTTGGAGCAACATCAGCGTGCCAGATATGTCAGGAGGTACCTCTGACTTTTTAAATTTCTGTCAACGCAGCTTCCCGCTCTAATCCCCGTTCTTTGTCTCGTCTTTCTCTTTCCAGCCTTTCTTGTTTAACTCTTTCCTGTTCATTCATCTCATGATCCTCACACTGCAGCTTTAACACCTCCCAAGGTTTAGATTTTCCCTCACTATCACATGCTCTAATCCCTCTCCTAGGTGCATTATCCACCCAACTGGCCAGTTTTGGTTTTTCAGTCAGCTCCTCAGCTCTCTTTCTCCAGGATGACATTAACCCTTTCCATTGGCTTCCCGCATTACGTGTCCATCAGCTTTAATACAGAGATCTATATCCCACGTTCCCCGTAATGGCCAATTTTCATTTCCCAACTTTTTGCTTCGGCATGCTGACAGATGTCTGTACTGTACTTCATTTTTGGGGTCATCCCGGCATAACTGATGTAAAGGGGTTCCAACACCCGACTTATCTAACGTTTGTCCCATTTTTAGCGCTTTTACTTTTTACTTATTTCTATATACTACACCAGTGTCCTTAGTCTCAATGCCCACTTCAGGGTCCTGACCTTCACGTGGGGGGGTCTCCCCTTTTAACAACCGATATAAGGCAGTGTGGTTGAGATAGACAGAGACTGTAACGATCCTATACCTTACGTCTGAACACTTATTTTCCTCTACCACTCTTATACTAACCCCACCCGGACTTACTTAGTCAATTTTACCTGACCTGGGGACTCTAATCCCGGCCACAGGGGGGATTCTAACCTCCCGGATTTTTCTTTACTAACCTGGGGACTCAAACCTCCAGGAGTTAGGATTTAGTAGTGTTCAAGACTGTGAGTCATCTTGGGGTTCCGTCAGTACAGAGCCACGCAGGGATAAGGGGTCGCACAGGTGGCAGGTTAGTGAGAGAGACCAAAGTGAACCGTACTTTGCAGGCCCATCCGTCTCACTCCACTGGCACTCGAACGATCATTTATTCAGTTCTCCACGTAAGACTGCTTGACATGTTGGAGCCCTGCTCACTGCGCCAAACGTTAGGTTCTTCTTCAGAGACGCTCACTGACTTGATGCAAGAATAAGACACTGACCTGTTTAGAAAAGCACAAATCCTTTATTACAAAGCAAGTACAAGCCGTGGAGGATCACTGCGGTCAACTCGGAACAGAATGCTGAGTCTTGTAAGCGATTCTCCCTGAGCAGCAGACAGTCCCCACTTTTTATACCTTATTGAGTGTATAATACATAAAGCAATTTTACATCTCACAATGGCGTGATACATGAAATAATCACTACATCGGACAATGACATGATACAAAAACAATTACTACATCGAAAACATAAAGAGGGTGGGATACAATATTGATCATTCACAAAGAGACTGCGAACGACAGGAGGTGATTTCAAGTTGCTGAAGAGACAGAATGTAATTTCAAGCCGCCAAATTGTCTGGTTTGAACAAAAGTCAGTGCCCTGGCCCCTTTAGCAGAAACAGAAGTTACATACTTGACAGGATTTCAGAAGTCTCGCACCTTTACAAACACTTCCCACCTCAGCTTGTTTCAGACAGTTTCCATGTACCCCTGTGCAGGAAGATAAAGATTTACAAAGTTTATACCTAATCCTAGTTGGGCAGGAAGCTTTAAGGCAGTGTCTGCATACCTCTAAGTAAGCAGATAAAGAGCATTAAATTACAGAGAATATAGAAATATATAACGTCCCATCCATAACATCTCAAGGGGACTCTGTGTTTTAGCATTTATTTACAGGAGGTTCTGCGTTTTAGGGTTTATTTACTGGAGACTCCGTGTTTTAGGGTTTATTTACAGGAGGCTCTGTTTTTTTTCGGCTTTATGCACAGGAGTCTGTTTTCTAGGGTTTATGTTTCGGGGGCTGTAGGTTTTCGCGTTCATTTACACGGAGCTTCGTATATTACGGGTTATTTGCAGGAGAAATTTGTTTTCAGTTTTACTTACAGGGCTCCGTGTGGTTTAGGGTGTATTTGCAGGAGGCGCTGTGTTTTAGAGTTCATTTTCAGGACCCACTCTGTTTTTGGTTTAGTAAAAAGGGGCTCTGATCTCAGTTGTAGTGACAGGGGGATTTGTGTTTTAGGGTTTATTTACAGGGCTCACTGTGTTTTTGGATTTATTTACAGGGGGCTTCATGTTTAACAGGTTATTGAAAGGGGTCACTGCTTTGGGGTTTGTTCACATGACTTTGTTCTAGGGTTTATTTACACAGCGGTCTCTGTGTTTTAGGGCATATTTGCAGCAGTCGCTGTGTTTTAGGGTTTATTTGGAGGAGGTGCTGTATTTTACGGTTCATTTACAGGGGTCTCTGTGTTTTAGGGTCTATTTAGAGGGGGCTCTGTGCTTTAGTGTTTATTTACAGGGTGTGTGTGTTTTTGCATTTATTTACAGGGGACACTGTTTTTGGGTTTATTTAGAGTAGGCTCTGTGTTTGAGGTTTTTTTTCAGGAGGCTCTTGGTTTTAGTGTTTATTTTAAGGAGGCTCTGTATTTTGAGCTTTATATCCTGAGGCCTTTGTGTTATTGGGTTTATTCACAGAGGGCTGTGTGTTTTAGGGTTTATTTACAGGGAGCTCTGTGTTTTATGTTTTATTTCCAGTGCGTTCCATGTTTTTGGATTTATTCACTGGGTGCTCCGTCTTTTACAGGTCACTGAAAGGGTCACTGCTTCAGGCTTTGTTTACATGAGTGTCTGTTTTCTAGGGTTTATTTTTAGTGAGTTTTGTTTTTCAGGGATTATTTCCTGGACCCTTAGTGCTTTAGGGTTTATTAACAGGGGTCACTGTGCTTTATGAATTTTTTATGGGTGCTCTGTGTTTTAGGGTTTATACCCTGGGGTATTTGTGTAATTAGGTTTATTTGTAGAGGGCTCTGTGTTTAAGGACTTCTACACTGTGGGCTCTGTGTTTTAGTGTTTATTTACAGGTGGCTCACTGTTTTAGGATTTATTTACAGGGGTGTGTGTTTTAGGATGTATTTTGGGGGGCACTGTTGTTTTAGTGTTTATTTGCAGAGGGCTCGATGGTTTAGGGTTTATTTCCAGTGGGCACTGAATTTGAGGTTTTACTTACTGGCTATTCCATTATTTACAGGTTATTGAAAGGGGTCACTGCTTTAAGATTTGTTTACATGAGGCTTTGGAATCTGTGGTTTATTTTCAGTAAGGTCTGTGTTTTAGGGTTTATTTACAGGGGGCTCTGTGGTTTAGGTTTAATTTACAGAGGGCTCTGTGTTATTGACTTATTTTCCGAGAGTTGTCTGTATTTGGGTTTATTTACCGGGGACTCTGTGTTTTCACGTTTATTTGCAGTAAACTCTGTATTTTAGGTTTTACTTGCGGGGGCACTGTGTTTTAGGGTTTATTCCTGGGGGTCTCTGTTTTAAGGTTTATTTACACCGGGCTCTATGTTTTAGGATCTATTTCCAGGGAACACTGTGTTTTCATGTTTATTTACAGTAGGCTCTGTTGGTTTCAGATTTTTTGGCAGGAGGCTGTGGGTTTAAGTGATTATAGAATGGAGACTCTGTTTTACGGTTTATTGACAAGCGCTCTCTGTGTTTCAGGTTTTATTTACAGGGGTCTCTGTGGTTTAGGATTTATTAACGGGAGCTCTGTGTTTTAGGTTTTTTTTTAAACTCTCTGTTTCCGGCATTATTCACAGTGCGCACTGTTTTTTAGGGTTTATTTACTGGAGGCTGTGTTTTAGAGTTTATTTACAGGGGGCTCTATGTTTTAATGTTTATTTACAAGCGACTCTAGTTTTTAGGGATTATTTACAGGGCACTCTGTGATTAAGGGCTTTTTTACAGGGGACTCTGTGCTTTAGGCTTTATTTACATGGGTCTCTGTGTTTTAGGATTTAATTACAGGGGCTCCGTGTTTAGGGTTCTGAAGAAGGATCTCGACCTGAAACGTCAACTTTCCTGCTCCTCTGAAGCTGCTTGTCCTGCAGTGCCAGCTCTACATCTTGTTATCTTGGTTTTAGTGTTTATTGAAAGGAGGCTCTGTGTTTTCGTGTTTATATCCTGGGGCCTTTGTGTTATTGCATTTCGTTGCAGGGATTTCGGTTTTTTGGGTTTATTTACAGGGGGCTCTGTGTTTTTGGGTTTATTTCTGGGGGGCTCTGTGTTTTGCTGTTTATTTAAAGGAGGCAGTGATTCAGGGTTTATATCCAAAGGGTCTTTATGTTATTGGGTTTATTTACAGAAGTCTCTGTGTTTAAGGTTTTATTTAGTAGAAGCTGTGTTTTAGAGTTTATCTTTACAGGGGGCTCTCTGTTTCGGGAATTATTCACAGTGAGCTCTGTTTTTTTAGACTTTTATTTTCAGGTGGCTATGTCTTAGGTTTGATTTGCTGGGGGGCTCTGTGTTTCAGGTTTTATTTACGGGGGCTCTGTGTTATTGGTTTATTTATAGAGAGTTGTGTGTATTTGGGTTTATTTACAGGGGGCTCTGTGTTTTCGCATTCATTTGCTGTAAGATCTGTGTTTTGGGTTTTATTTACAGGGGGATATGTGTTTTAGGGTTCAATTACAGGGGGCTCTGTGTTTTAGGCTTTATTTACAGGTGTCTCTGTGTCTTAGGATTTAATTATTGGGGTTCTGAAGAAGGGTCTCGACGCAAAACATCAGCTTTCCTGATCCTCTGAAGCTGCTTGGCCTGCTGTGTTCATCCAGCTCTACACCTTGTTATCTCGATTTTAGTGTTTATTGAAAGGAGGTTCCATATTTTAGGGTTGATATCCTGGGGCCTTTGTGTCTTAGGGTTTATTTACAGGGGGCTGTGTTTTAGGATTTATTTCTGGGGGCACTGTGTTTTAGTGTTTATTTGGAGAGGGCTTGGAGGTTTAGGATTTTTTCCAGTGGGCACTGAGTTTGAGATTTTATTTACTGTGTGCTCCGCCTTTTACAAGTTATTGAAAGGGGTCACTGCATCAGGGTTTGTTTTCCTGAGTGTCTGTTTTCTAGGGTTTGTTTTCAGTGAGTTCTGTTTTTCAGTTATTATTTTTCAGACCCTTTGTGTTTTAGGGTTCAGTTACAAGGTGTTCTGTGTTTTAGGGTTTACTTACAGGGGGCACTGTGCTTTATGATTTATTTATGGGGGCTCTGTGATTTAGGGATTTTTTTAATTACAGGGGCTCTCTGTTTTAGGATGTATTTATGGAAGCTAAGTGTTTTAGAGTTTATATCCTGGGATATTTGTGTTATTAGATTTATTTGCAGAGGGTTCTCTGTTTTAGGATTTTTTACTGTGCGGCCTATGTTTTAGAGTTTATTTAATGGAGGGCCTTAGTTTTTGGGTCCATATCCTGGACTCTGCATGTTCTTGGGTTTATTTACTGAAGTCTCTTTGTCTTAGTCTTTATTTACTAGAAGGTCTGTGTTGTAGGGTTCATTTACAGGAGGCTCTTTTTTGTGTTTATATACAGAAGTCTGTATTGTAGGGGTTAGTTTTTGGGGGGCTCTGTGTTTTCGTGTTTATTTACAAGGAGCTTTGTATATTACGGGTTATTTGCAGGAGAAATTTGTTTTCGGGTTTACTTACAGGGGTCTGTGTGGTTTAGGGTTTATTTGCAGGAGGCGCTGTGTTTTAGGGATCATTTTCAGAACCCACTCTGTTTTTGGTTTAGTAGGAAGGTGCTCGGATCTCGGGTGTATTTACAGGGTTCTCTGTGTTTTAGGATTTAATTCCGGGTGCTCTGTGCTTCAGGGTTCTGAAGAAGGGTCTCAAAGAACAAAAGAAAAAGAACAAAGAAAATTACAGCACATCATCTATTTTCCATTTGCTCCCCACCCATCCATGTACATGTCCAGATACATCTTAAAAGATGCTAACGTGTCTGCGTCTACCACCTCCACTGGCAACCCATCACCCTCTGCGTAAAGAACGTTCCACGCATATCTCCCTTAAACTTTCCTCCTCTCACTTTGAACTCATGACCCCTAGTAATTGAGTCCCTCACTCTGGGGAAAAAGCTTCTTGCTATCTACCTTGTCTATTCCCCTCATGATTTTGTAGACCTCAATCTGATCCCCTGCTCAATCTCAGTCTTCTTAATGAAGATAATCCTAATCTACTCAACCTTTCTTCATAGTTAGCACTCTCCATACCAGGCAACATCCTGGTGAACCTCTTCTGCACCGTCTCCAAAGCATCCACATCCTTTTGATAATGTGGTGACCAGAACCGGATGCAGTACTCTAAATGTGGCTGAACCAAAGTCTTATACAACTGTACATGACCTGACAACACTTGTACTCAATCCCCCATCCGATGAAGGAAAGCATGCCGTATGCCTTCTTGACCACCCTATTGACCTGCATTGCCACCTTCAGGGAACAATGGACCTGAACACCCAGATCGCTCAATGCATCAATTTTCCCCAGGGCTTTTCCATTTACTGTAGTTCGCTCTTGAATTAGATCTTCCAAAATGCATCACCTAGTATTTTCCCAGATTGAACTCCATCTGCCATTTATCTGCCCCATTCTCCAATCTATCTATATTCTGCTGTAATCTCTGACAGTCCCCTTCACTATCTGCTACTCCACCAATCTTCATGTCATCTCCAAACTTGCTAATCAGACACCTATACCTTCCTCCAAATCATTTATGCATATCACAAACAACAGTGGTCCCAGCACAGATCCCTGTGGAACACCACTGGTCACAAGCCTCCAATTTGTGAAACCCTGTTCCACTACTACTCCCTGTCTCCTCTTGCCTAGGCAGTTTTTTATCCATCTCGCTACCACACCCTGGACCCCATTTTCTCCATCAGCCTGCCATGGGGAACCTTATCAAATGCCTTAATGAAACCCATGTACATGACATCTGCAACCTTTCCCTCATCAATCAACTTTGTCATGTCCTCAAAGAATTCTATTAAGTTGGTAAGACATGACTTCCTTGCACAAAACCATGTTGCCTATCACTGATAAGCCCATTTTCTTCCAAATGGGATTAGATCCTATCTCTCAGTATCTTCTCCAGCAGCTTCCAACCATGATGTCAGGCTCACCGGTCGATAATTACCTGGATTGTTCCTGCTACTCTTCTTAAACAAAGGGACAACTCAGCAATTCTCCAGTCCTCCAGGACCTCACCTGTGTTTAAGGATGCTGCAAAGATATCTGTTAAGGCCCTGACAATTTCCTCTCTCGCTTCCCTCAAACCTGGGATAGATTCCATCTGGACCTGGGGACTTGTCCACCTTAATGCCTTTTAGGATACCCAACACTTCCTCCCTCCTTATGCCAACTTGACCTAGATTAAGTTAACGTCTATCCCTAACCTCAACATCTGTCATGACCCTCTTCTTGGTGAATACCGATGCAAAGTAATCGTTAAGAATGTCACCCATTTTCCCTGACTGAACACATAACTTTCCTTCTTTGTCCTTAAGTGGGCCAATCCTTTCTCCAGTTACCCTCTTGCTCTTCATATATGAATAAAAGGTTTGGCATTTTCCTTATCCATGTTTTCTAACAATATCTCATATCCCATTTTAACCCTCTTAATTCCTCATTTCAGATTCACCCTACATTCCCGATATGCTTCCAAAGCTTTGTCTGTCTTCAGTCGCCTAGATCTTATGTATGCTTCCTTTTTCCTCTTAGCTAGTCTCACAGTTTCACCCGTCATCCATGGTTCCCTAATCTTGCCATTTCTATCCCTCATTTTCACAGGAACATGTCTCTCCTGCACGCTAATCAACCGCTCTTTAAAAGCCTCCCACAAATCAAATATGGATTTACCTTCAAACAGTTCCTCCCAATCTACATTCCCCAGATCCTGCCGAATTTTGGTATAATTGGCCTTCCCCCAGTTTAGAACTCTTCCTTTAGGACCACTCTCATCTTTCTCCATGAGTATTGTAAAACGTGCGGAATTGTGGTCACTATTTCCAAAGTAGTCCCGTGCTGTAATTTCAACCATCTGGCCAGGCCCATTCCCCAAAACCAGATCTAGTGTGGCCCCTTCCCGAGTTGGACTGTATACATACTGCTCTAGAAAACCCTCCTGGACGCTCCTTACAAATTCTGCTCCATCTTGACCCCTAACACTGAGTGAATCCCAGTCAATGTTGGGAAAATTAAAATCTCCCATCGCTACCACCCTGTTTCTCCTACACCTTTCCATTATCTGTTTACATAATTGTACCTCTATCTCATGCTCACTGTTGGGAGGCCTGTAGTACAGCCCCAACATTGTTACTGCATCCTTCCTATTTCTGAGTTCTACCCATATTGCCTCACTGCTTGAGTCCTCCATGGGGCCCTCCTTCAGTGCAGCTGTGATATTGTCTTTGACCAGGAATGCAATTCCTCCACCCCTTTTACCTCCCTCTCTATCCCGCCTGAAGCATCGATATCCTGGGATGACTAGTTGCCAATCATGCCCTTCCCTCAACCAAGTCTCAGTAATAGCAAGAACATCATACTCCCAGGTACCAATCCAAGCCCTATATTCATCTGCCTTATCTACTACACTTCTCGCCTTAAAACAAATGCACCTCAGACCACCTGTCCCTTTGTGTGCATCATCTGCTCCCCGACGACGATTCCCTTTAGCCACGCTGACTCCATTATCTAGTTCCCTACAGGCTTTAGTTACTAACTCCTTTCTGTGCAATATTTGGTTCCCATCCCCCTGCCACATTAGTTTAAACCCTCCCCGACAGGGCCAGCAAAAGCACCCAAAAGCATTGGTTCCAGTCCAGCCCAGGTGTAGACCGTCCAATTTGTAATAGTCCCACCTTCCCTAGAACCGGTTCCAATGTCCCAAGAATCTGAACCCCTCCCTCCTGCACCATCTCTCAAGCCACGCATTCATCCTGGCTATTTTTTCATTTCTGCTCTGAATCGCACATGACACTGGTCGCAATCCTGAGATTACTACCTTTGAGGTCCTACTTTTTAACTTGGCTCCTAACTCCCTAAATTCTGCTTGTAGGACCTCATCCCGTTTTCTGCCTATATCATTGGTGCCTATATGCACCACGATAACTGGCTGTTTGCCCTCCCCCTTCAGAATGTTCTGCAGCCAATCTGAGACATCCCTGACCTGTGCACCTGGGAGGCAACATACCATTCGGGAGTCTTGTTTTCAACCACAGAACCGCCTAACTACTCCCCTTACAATTGAATCCCCAATGACTATAGCCCTTCCACTCTTCTTCCCACCCTTCTGTACAGCAGAGCCAGCCACGGTGCCATGAACCTGGCTAATGCTGCCCAAAACTGCCTTGACCCAAAACATCAGCTTTCCTGATCCTAAGAAGCTGCTTGACCTCTTGTGTTCATCCAGAAATACGCCTGGTTATCTTGGTTTTAGTGTTTATTGAAAGGAGGCTCTGTGTTTTAGGGTTTATATCCTGGGGCCTTTGTGTTATTGGCTTTCTGAAAGAGGTCTCTGTGTTTTGGCATTTCTTTACAGAGATTTCAGTTTTTTAGGGTGTATTTACAGGGGGCTTTGTGTTTTAAGGTTTATTTACAGGGGGCTGAGTGTTTTCGGATCTATTTCCGGGGGTACTGTGTTTTAGTATTTATTTGGAGAGGGCTTGGTGGTTTAGGATTTATTTCCAGCGGGCACTGAATTTGAGGTTTCATTTACTGGGTGGTCCGTCTTTTGCAGTTTATTGAAACAGTCACTGCTTCAGGGTTTGTTTACATGAGTGTCTGCGAGGGTTTATTTTCAGTGAGTTCTGTTTTTCAGAAATTATTTTCTGGACCCTTTCTGTTTAGGGTTTATTTACTGTGGACTCTGTCATTTAGATTTTATTTACAGAGGTTTGTCACATTACGGTTTATTTACAGGGGCCTCTGTGTTTTCACTGTAAGCTCTGTGTTTTAGGTTTTATTTACAGGGGGATTTGTGTTTTTGGGTTTAATTACAGGCCGCTCTGTGCTTTAGGCTTTATTACAGGGGGCTCTGTGTTTTAGAGTTCTGAAGAAGGTTCTCAACCCAAAACATCAGCTTTCCTGATCCTCTGAAGCTGTTTGACCTGCTGTGTTCATCCAGCTCGACACCTTGTTGTCAGAGATAATGGGAACTGCAGATGCTGGAGAATTCCAAGATAATACAATGTGAGGCTGGATGAACACAGCAGGCAAAGCAGCATCTCAGGAGCACAAAAGCTGACGTTTCGGGCCTAGACCCTTCATCAGAGAGGGGGATGGGGAGAGGGAACTGGAATAAATAGGGAGAGAGGGGGAGGCGGACCGAAGATGGAGAGTAAAGAAGATAGGTGGAGAGAGTGTAGGTGGGGAGGTAGGGAGGGGATAGGTCAGTCCAGGGAAGGCGGACAGGTCAAGGAGGTGGGATGAGGTTAGTAGGTAGCTGGGGGTGCGGCTTGGGGTGGGAGGAAGGGATGGGTGAGAGGAAGAACCGGTTAGGGAGGCAGAGACAGGTTGGACTGGTTTTGGGATGCAGTGGGTGGGGGGGAAGAGCTGGGCTGGTTGTGTGGTGCAGTGGGGGGAGGGGACAAACTGGGCTGGTTTAGGGATGCAGTAGGGGAAGGGGAGATTTTGAAACTGGTGAAGTCCACATTGATACCATATGGCTGCAGGGTTCCCAGGCGGAATATGAGTTGCTGTTCCTGCAACCTTCGGGTGGCATCATTGTGGCAGTGCAGGAGGCCCATGATGGACATGTCATCTCGAGAATGGGAGGGGGAGTGGAAATGGTTTGCGACTGGGAGGTGCAGTTGTTTGTTGCGAACTGAGCGGAGGTGTTCTGTAAAGCGGTCCCCAAGCCTCCGCTTGGTTTCCCCAATGTAGAGGAAGCCGCACCGGGTACAGTGGATGCAGTATACCACATTGGCAGATGTCCCACTTCCTACAGACTAAGGGGGTGGCCATGGGCACCCGCATGGGCCCCAGCTATGCCTGCCGCTTTGTAGGTTACGTGGAACAGTCCCTCTTCCGCACCTACACAGGCCCCAAACCCCACCTCTTCCTCCGGTACATTGATGACTGTATCGGCGCCGCCTCTTGCTCCCCAGAGGAGCTCGAACAGTTCATCCACTTCACCAACACCTTCCACCCCAACCTTCAGTTCACCTGGGCCATCTCCAGCACATCCCTCACCTTCCTGGACCTCTCACTCTCCATCTCAGGCAACCAGCTTGTAACTGATGTCCATTTCAAGCCCACCGACTCCCACAGCTACCTGGAACACACCTCCTCCCACCCACCCTCCTGCAAAAATTCCATCCCCTATTCCCAATTCCTCTGCCTCCGCCGCATCTGCTCCCACGATAAGACATTCCACTCCCGCACATCCCAGATGTCCAAGTTCTTCAAGGACCGCAACTTCCCCCCCCAGTCATCGAGAACGCCCTTGACCGCGTCTCCCGTATTTCCCGCAACACATCCCTCACACCCCGCCCCCGCCACAACCGCCCCAAGAGGATCCCCCTCGTTCTCACACACCACCCTACCAACCTCCGGATACAACGCATTATCCTCCGACACTTCCGCCATTTACAATCCGACCCCACCACCCAAGACATTTTTCCATCCCCTCCCCTGTCAGCTTTCCGGAGAGACCACTCTCTCCGTGACTCCCTTGTTCGCTCCACACTGCCCTCCAACCCCACCACACCCGGCACCTTCCCCTGCAACCGCAGGAAATGCTACACTTGTCCCCACACCTCCTCCCTCACCCCCATCCCAGGCCCCAAGATGACATTCCACATTAAGCAGAGGTTCACCTGCACATCTGCCAATGTGGTATACTGCATCCATTGTACCCGGTGCGGCTTCCTCTACATTGGGGAAACCAAGCGGAGGCTTGGGGACCGCTTTGCAGAACACCTCCGCTCAGTTCGCAACAAACAACTGCACCTCACAGTCGCAAACCATTTCCACTCCCCCTCCCATTCTCGAGATGACATGTCCATCATGGGCCTCCTGCACTGCCACAATGATGCCACCCGAAGGTTGCAGGAACAGCAACTCATATTCCGCCTGGGAACCCTGCAGCCATATGGTATCAATGTGGACTTCACCAGTTTCAAAATCTCCCCTTCCCCTACTGCATCCCTAAACCAGCCCAGTTTGTCCCCTCCCCCCACTGCACCACACAACCAGCCCAGCTCTTCCCCCCCCACCCACTGCATCCCAAAACCAGTCCAACCTGTCTCTGCCTCCCTAACCGGTTCTTCCTCTCACCCATCCCTTCCTCCCACCCCAAGCCGCACCCCCAGCTACCTACTAACCTCATCCCACCTCCTTGACCTGTCCGCCTTCCCTGGACTGACCTATCCCCTCCCTACCTCCCCACCTACACTCTCTCCACCTATCTTCTTTACTCTCCATCTTCGGTCCGCCTCCCCCTCTCTCCCTATTTATTCCAGTTCCCTCTCCCCATCCCCCTCTCTGATGAAGGGTCTAGGCCCGAAACGTCAGCTTTTGTGCTCCTGAGATGCTGCTTGGCTTGCTGTGTTCATCCAGCCTCACATTGTATTATCTCGACACCTTGTTGTCTTGGTTTTAGTGTTTATTGAAAGGAGGCTCTGTGTTTTAGGGTTTATATCCTAAGGCCTTTCTGTTCTCCTCATCTTCTATTCTCCTCCACCCCCTCCCTATTTATTTCAGAACACCGTTCCCCTCCCTCATTTCTTAAGAAGGGTCTAGGCCAGAAATGACAGCCTCCCTGCTCCTCTGATGCTGCTTGGCCTGGCGTGTTCATCCAGCTCTGCACCGTTTTTTTAAATTCTCCAGCATCTGTAGTTCCTACTATCTGTGAATATTTGATTATCTCCTTTCATGTTCCTGCTCAGTGGGCAGGCTTTGGGGATCAGTAAGTGAGAAAAGAAGAAATCACAATTCACTTGATAGTTCCTATGTCCCTTCTCTTGTTACCTACATTATTATCAAGTTGAGAATCTAACAGGAACAGAACAGTTACTTAGGGATTGCATTCCAGGGGATTTGGTTAGAGATAGTCTCACTGGAGCTTCCTGAATTTAAATATTAATTGTCATATACTGGCCCCTGTCTGTTTCTTACTGTGTGCCAGTATGGCTAATCTCACCATATAAAAAAAAACTTGTTCATTGATGTGGCTGTCTCTGTCTAGGCCTACATTTATGGTGCATTCTCAACTGCAATTACTAGTCAACCATCTTGCTATGGAACTGGAATCAAACTGGATGAGGACTGCAATTTTCTTCCCTAACAGCTGCACCCTCATGTCTTTCTAGTTATCTTTACCTAATTGTAATATTGTTACATCTAATTCAATATCCTCCCTCTCCAATTGCAGGGTGAATTCTATGGTGTTATGATCACCACCTGAGGGGCTCCTTCACCTTTGGCTTCCTTCTCAAGTCTGCCTCATTTTAACACCAAATCCAGAATTGCCAGTTCCTTAGTGGGCTCGACTGCAAGGTTCTCCACAAAGCCTCTTATGGGCATTCCAGAAATTCGTTTTCTTCAGCTCTGCTAAACAACCTGATTTTCCTCTTCTGTCTGCACATTGAGAATTCCCACATGATCATGGTTATGCCTCTTACCTGTCTTTTCGATCATCTGTTTCATTTCCTGCCCCACAACCTGAACTGTTGCTAGGAGGCCCATGCATAACTCTGTATTTGAGGTTATAATTACAGGGGCAAAAGCACTGTTACTGGAAAAGCTCAGCAGTTCCATCAGCATAAGTGAAGGAGAAAACAGGGTTAACGTTTTGGGTCTGGAGACCCTTCATAGGACCCAAAATGTTAACTCCGTTTTCTCCTTCACAGATGCTGCCAGACCTGCAGAGCTTTTCTGGCAACTTTGTTTTTGTTCCTGATTTACAGAACCTGCAGCTCTTCCAGCTTTTATAATTATAGGGAGCTCTGTTTTTAAGGTTTGTTTAAATAGGACTCTGCGTTTTAGGTGTTATTGTCAGAGGTTCATTTCCGAAATGGCACCTCAATATAGTGGGGACAGAACTAAGGGTGGACCACTCAACTACTGGGTCAGCTTTGAAGCATTGTCAGAAAGTGTGAATTGTGAGAGTGCTTTATATTCAGAGGGTAAATATTGAAGCAGTGCCTGATGAATCGGTCGTATCCGTTGGAATGCCACATGATTTAAGGGTTATTCTCACCCTCATTAGTGACGCTCTGTGAATGAGGCACTCCCTCATGACTGACCCTCCAGCAATGAGGTACTCCCTCAGCTTTGATGTCCCAACAGTGCTATTATATCTCAGTACTGACCCCTTGACCATGTAGCATTCTCTCAGCTCTGACCCTACGATAGTGAGGCACTGGCTCAATAATGACCCTTTGACCTTTGACTCTGAGGATTATATCTCTGACATCCTCAGTTCTGAATCCCTGACAATGTGGCACTCGTCAGGACTGACACTTTGATACAGCTGCAATACCTCAGCACTAACCATCTAATCATGAGGCTCACCTTCAATTCTGATGGCTTTCATAATTAGGAACTATCTTAGTTTAACAATGATGCAGTGCCTCCCTCAGTTCTGATCCTCTGACAGTGCTGCAATTCCTTCGTACTGAGCCTCTAAATGCGTGACACATCCTCAAATCTGATTCTATGACAATGAGGCATTCCCTCAGTTCTGACCCTCTGACAATGAGGTCCTCTCTCACTCCCACCTTCTCACTGTGCTGCAATATGGAAGAGTGACTTTTTTTTCTCTGAGGTAAGAGGACAGTGAAGGCTTCAGCAGGAACAGCAGTTGATTTGAGCGATTATCGATTACAGCTGTGAGAGGAGGTCCAAATCATCACACAGGACGATCGAGCTGACTCTACATAACACCCGTTAAAAACTTACTTTAATATACTTTCTTAGATTGTAATCATGAATTCTACTAATTGTTACGATGCAGGCGATTACATCAAGTCAAAAAGTTAATGAACGAAGCGGCAATGACATCAAGACTGTGAATGAACTGACGAGGCAAACCAAATTCATAATTCAAATAACTAGTCAGTCAGTTCCATCATATCGTTGTGTATCACATATTTACCAGTCAGATTCAAACAGTCGGTATGTGGTCAATTGCTTATCTTGTATCCTTTACCTCCTGAATATCCAAATATCGATTCGAACTTGGCAAGGTTTCCGGAGTGTGGGTGGCGTGTCTTGAGTAATGCAGGGTCAATCGCTTTAAAATATCCTTTTCTGTGGTTTTTTGAAAGACATTATATCACAAGTCTATTTTCTGTTGAACTAAAGGTGTTCTTTACCCACAAAGTTTCCATATTACCACTGTCGCGCACCCATTCATTCTTAGCTTTACTCACCACTCACGAGCGTACAATGTTTACTATTACCGCATTTCATTCATTCATTTATAAAACTGCGATTTGCCATACATTTCACGATTGGATCCACCCCATTACTGCCTTTTCACAGGTTTAACACTTCACGGCCCCATCTTGCTCACAGCGTACAGACCTGTTTCTACATCAGAGTCTATCCCTAAGTATGTGTTAATTTTGTAATCTATTCAGAACCAATACTATCCCAGCCATCGTGTCAACCGAAGCTATGAAAGATCATAACATTAACTAGTCCTCAGCAACTGTCTCCCAGGATTTGAACAGCTTGCAGGGCATCGAACATGTTTTCTGCGTTAGCATATGTTTGTTAGATACATACTGAATACGGTCCGTATTCCTTGAAAAAGTTACTCTCAAAACTGCGCTTCCGCGAAATTGAATGAAAGAACGAGTAAACCGGCAACATTGAAACCTGAACTCCCAGGCGCGGTAATCAAGCATTTCTGCTGCCATTAAGTGACTCCTAGTCAGGGGACTCTGTGTTTTAGCATTTATTTACAGGAGTCTCTGTGTTTTAGGGTTTATTTACAGGAGGCTTTTTTTTCGGGGTTATTGACAGGAGTTGGTATTTTGAGTATTTATTTTTGGGGGGCGCTGTGTGTTTTTGCATTTATTCACGCGGAGCTTCGTATATTACGGGTTATTTGCAGGAGGAATTTGTTTTCGGGTTTACTTACAGGGTCTGTGTGTTTTAGGGTTCATTTTCAGGGGTCTCTGTGTTTTTGGATTATTTACAGGGGACTGCATGTTGAACAGATTATTTAAAGGGGTCACTGCTTTAGGGTTTGGTCACACGACTGCGTTCTAGTGAGATGTTATTGGGATAGCATCCCATTGATTTCTATACTTCCATAAATTAATGTCCTTTATCTGCCTACACATAGGTATGCAGGCAGTGCCTTAAAGCTTCCTGCCCAGCTAGAAATTCGGTGTAAGACTTTGTAACTCCTTATCTTCCTACACATTGGTATATGCAGACACTGCCTTAAGCTTCCTGATTGAATAGAACTAGAGTTAAGATAACAAAGTGTGGAGCTGGATGAACACAGCAGGCCAAGCAGCATCTCAGGAGCACAAAAGCTGAGGTTTCAGGCCAAGACCCTTCATCACAGACGGGGTTGGGGAGAGGGTTCTGAAATAAATAGGGAGAGGGCGAGGCAGACCAAAGATGGATAGAGGAGAAGGTAGGTGGACAGGAGAGTACAGGTGGGGAGGTAGGGAGGGGATAGGTCAATCAGGGGAGGACGGACAAGTTAAGGATGTGGGGTGAGGTTAGTAGGTAGGAGATGGAGGTGCGGCTTGGGGTGGGATAGAGGAAGAACAGGTTAGGGAGGCAGGGACGAGCTGGGCTGGTTTTGGGAGGCAGTGGGGGGAGGGGATGAGCTGGGCTGGTTTTGGGATGCAGTGGGGGAGGGGGAGATTTTGAAGCTTATGAAGTCCACAGGGTTCCCAAGCGGAATATGAGTTGCTGTTCCTGCAACCTTCGGGTGGCATCATTGTGGCGCTGCAGGAGGCAGTCTAACCTCGCACCTCCCCACCTATACTCTCCTCTCCACGTATCTTCTCCTCTATCCATCTTCGGTCCTCCTCCCCCCCCTCCCTGTTTATTTTAGAACCCTCACCCCATCCCCCTCTCTGATGAAGGGTCTAGGCCCGAAACGTCAGCTTTTGTGCTCGTGAGATGCTGCTTGGCCTCTGTGTTCATCCAGCTTCACACTTTGTTATCTTGAATTCTCCAACATCTGCAGTTCCCATTATCTCTGATCAGAATTAGAGTTAAACTGTCTCAAGTAAGGTTAAGTGAGGAACATTTGTAACTTCTGTCTCTGACAAAGGGGCCAGGGCACCGACTTTGTTTCAGCCAGACACATTGTAATTTTCAAGTTGCCAATCGGTCTCGTTAACAAATTGAAATCGCCTCCTGCCGCAGTCACTTCACTAACAATCGATACTATATCCTGATCTTTTATGTTCTTCATTTAATCATTGTTTTGTATCCTGTCTTTGTCTGTTGTAATACTTGTTTAATGTATCATTGTTAGATATGAAATTGTTTTATGCATTTTGTACTTAGTAAAGTATAAAAAGCGGGGACTGTCCGCTGCTCCGGGAGAATTACTTATGAGACTCTGCATTCTGTGCCGGGTAAAGTAGTGATTCTCCACAGCTTGTACTTGGTAGTAAAGGATTTGTGTTTTTTTCTCAACAGGTCAGTGGCTTGTTATTGCATCAAGTCCGCGAGGGTCTCCGAAAACGAACCTGACACTAGGGTTTATTTACGAGAGGTATCTATTTCAGGGTTTATTTGGAGCAGGGGCTTTGTTTTCGGATTTATTTACAGAGGACTGCGTGTTTTAGGTTTTATTTCCAGGAGGCTCCGTGTTTTACAGGTTATTGAAAAGGGTTTGTTTACATGAGTCTCTATGTTCTAGGGTTTTTATTTTCAGTGATCTCAGTTTTTTAGGGTCATTTTCCAGACACTTTAGTGTTTTGGGGCTTATTGACAGGGGCTCCGTGCTTTACAAGTCATTGAAAGGTTTATATAGAGGAGTCTGTATTGTCGCGTTTATTTTTGGACGGGGCTCTGTGTTTTCGCGTTATTTTACATTGACCTTCATATATTACGGGTTATTTACAGGGAAAAAAAAATGCTTTCAGGCTTACTTACAGGGGTCTGTGTGGTTTAGGGTTTATTTGCAGGAGGTGCTGTGTTTTACGGTTCATTTACACGGGACTCCATGCTTTAGGATTTATTTCCAGGGAACACTGTGTTTTAGGGTTTATTTACAACGGGACTCTGTGTTTCAGGTTTTATTGACAGGGGGCTCTGTTTTAGGGATTATTCACGGTGTTAACTTTTTTTAGGATTTATTTACTGGGGGCTGTGTTTTCGGGTTTATTTACATTTGGAATTATTTACAGGGGGCTCCATTTTTAACAGGTTATTGAAAAGCGTCACTGCTTTAGGGTTTGTTCTGCTTTCTAGGCCTTATTTACAGGTGAGTCCCTGTGTTTTAGAGTTTATTTTCACGAGTCGCTGTGTTTTAGGTTTTATTTGGAGGAGGTGCTGTGTTTTAGGGTTTATTTACAGGGGTCTCTGTGCTTTAATGTTTATTTGCAGTGTGCTCAGTGTTCTTGGGTTTACTTACAGGGAGGTCTGTGTTTGAGGGTTTATTTACAAGGGGGCTCTGTGTTGATGGTTTTGTCTAACTGGGGCTCTATGCTTTAGGGTTTATTTAAGTTAAGTTAAATGTTGAAAGAACACATGGGGATTTTTTTTACTCAGAGGGTGATACACATATGGAATAAGCTGGCAGCAGAAATGACTGAGGTGGGTACATTTGTAACATCTAAAAGACAATTGGACAAGTCCATGAATAGCAATAGTTTAGAAGGATATGGGCCAATTGCAGGGAAATGGGGTTGTCATTGATGGACATTTTGGTTGGCATGGACCAGTTTGGCCAGAAGGGCCTGTCTCTGTGCTGTAGGTTTCTATGACTATAACTCCATAACAGTGTCTTGTCAGTGCTGAGTTTCAGTCATTTTCTTCTGGGAAGTGCGATCTCAATAATAAATCCTGGGACAATCTTGAGTGCAGCCTCTTGCTTACGTAAAGTTAAATTGAAGCCCAATCAGAGAGAGGGTGAGTAAAAGCATATGTGGGCACAGAAAGATGGGACTGTCTGGATTTACACTACTGACAGTTGGATGTTGCTGTGAATAGATTGTCTGAATTTAGTCCCTCTTTACAACAGGGACAGTACTTTAAAAATTATTTTACTGACTGGTAAGTTCTCCTAAAGATTTCCAATTGATGTCACAATCTTCAGTTTTGCTTGACAAACTTCAGCCCTTTTCTGGGTAGGCTGGTTTTTAAACACACTGAAGTTTGTGGGATCATAACAAGTTCACAATGTGATGGTGAAAACAGGACAGCAAGGAAGATGTTACAGATGCAGAATAGTACGGTGGAGTTACACATGGTGCAATGTGAACTCAAAATCATGGTTGAGACTGTGTTTAAGGTATGGCACTTGGCTGTCAGCTTCTGCCCGGTGATTCTTCATTGTTGTGTATCTCAAAGGCCAGAAGGAGTGGTGAGGGTGGGCAGATGTTTCTCAGTCTGTGTTTTTCTCATCCCCACCAACACCACCACATCTACCAAGATCTCTATCCCCTTCTTGAGTGAGGTCAGCCATTTCAGCCGCAGGACATTATAGAATCCCTGCAGAACGGAAGCGGACCATTCAGCCCATTCAGTTCATACCCCTCTCCCGAAGACCATTCCACCCAAACTTACACCTCCCAGTTTATCACCTAACCCTGCATTTCCCAACACTAAATCACTAGACCAGATACGTAACTTAGCATGGCTAATCTCCTTAACTGCATCTTTATACTGTGCAAGGTTCAGTCAGCAGTTAGGAAGGCAATTGCAATATGAGCACTCATTTCAAGAGGACTAGATTACAAGAGCGGAGGTGGACTGTTGAGGCTGGAAAAGACTCTGATCAGAGTGCATGTGGAATATTTTGAACAGTTTTGACCCATTATTTGGAAGGAAGCATTTGGGTTGGTGGTGGATGGAGTCAAGAGGAGGTTTCCAAAATGATGCCAGGGATGAAGGGCTGAGGAATGGTAGAGGACTCTGGGTGTGTGCAAGTTGAAGTTTAGCAGGATGAGGGGGAACCTGATAAAACATAAAACAGAACAGAATAGCTCAGGCCAGGCACTTCGCCCGACAATGTTGTGATGGCCTATTGTCCTACTTCAAGATCAAACTAGTCTACACATCCTTCATTTACTAATGTCCATGTGCCGATCTAGGAGTTGTTTAAATGTCCCTAGTGTATCTGACTCTACCACTAGCAGTGCATTCCAAACATCCACTACTCACTGTATAAAGAATCTATCTCTGACATCGTCCCTATTCCTTCATCCAATCTCTTTAAAATTGTGTCCCGTCATAATAGTCATTTCCACCCTGGGAAAAAAGTTTCTGGCTATCCAGTTTATCTGTGCCTCTCATCATCTTGTACACCTCTTTCCTCATAAGTCCTACCCTCCTGTCCAGGCAGCATCCTGGTAAATCTCCTCTGCAGCCTCTCTGAAGCTTACACATCCTTTCTGTTATGAGGTGACCAGAACTGAACACAATGTTCCACGTGTTTTATAGAGGTGCAGCCCTTAAACTCAATCCCCCCGCTAATGAAAGCCAACCATAACATATGCCTTCTTAACGACCCTATCAATATGGGTGGCAACTTGGGATCGATGGAAGCAGACCCCAAGAAATATACAGACTTCTGACAGGCCTGAATGGAGTGAACATAGGAGAGATTCAAACAGTGGAAGATTTTTGAGAGAGCGGTTTTGAACCGAGTTCAGCAAAAGGTTCTTTAGTTAGAGTGTGGTTAATCTGTGGAACTCCTTGCTGCAGATGATTGTGGAGGCCAAGACATTGAATTTATTTAATACAGAGACAGATAGGCTTGGAAAGAGATGAAGTGTTATGAACAAAAGGCATGAGAATGGGTTTGAGACACGCCTCAATCATGATCGAATAACAGAACAGATTTGCTGGGCTGAATGGCCTAATTCTGCTCCTTTATCTTATTGCTTTATTAGGTTAGATAATCGAAAACTTGATCAAAGAGGAAGATACAAGGATTTGCCTGCAATGGTAGTAGATTCGCAAACGTTAAGTACATTTAAGTCATCATTGGACAAGCATATGGACGTACATAGAATAGCGTAGGTTAGATGGGCTTCAGATTGGTATGACAGGTAGGCACAACATCGAGGGCCGAAGGGCCTGTACTGTGCTGTTATGTTCTATTAAAAGGGTCTTTCTCAGGATAGCAGCCGGTGAGAAGTGATGTTCTGCAAGAATCAGTGTTTGGGCCACAACTTTTCACTTTACACATTAATGATCTAGATGAAGGAACTGTGGGCATTCTGGCTAAGTTGCAGACAATACAAAGATAGGTGGAGGGGCAGGTAGTATTGAGACTTTTTAGAACGGAGATAAGGAGAAACATCTTCAGCCATTCACGAGTAGCATTCACTACCACAGAAGGCTGTGGAGATCAGCTCATTGAGTACATTGAAGACTGAGATAGATAGATTCTGGATTATGAAGGGGATCAATGGTTATGAGGAGAAAATGGGAGAATGGGGTTGAGGAACTTATCAGTCATGATTGAATGGCAGAGCAAACTACATGGGCCGAATGGTCTAATTTCTGCTCCTCTGTCTTATGGTCTTATTATCAGGAGGCTCAGCACTGACCCTGTCAGGCCTCTATATGTTTAAATGATATCATCTCTCATTCTTCTGAACCCCAGCGAGTACAAGCCCAACCTGTTTAGCCTTTGCTCATAAGACAGTACCTCCACACCAGGGATCATTCTGTACATTATCACCAACTCATTCTGAAAACATCATAACACAGTATGACATGGGGAACAGACCATTCAACCCCTCTCTTCTGACCCACTAAAAATGATCATGGCTGATGTGGCAGTCCTCATGTCACTTTCCTGCTCTTCTCACCTGTTACTTTTAATACCCTGACTGATCAAGAAGGCAATCAGAAAATTCTTTGCCCCTCAAAATCTGATTGACATTTTAAATGGAGAGACATCAGATCCTTAACTAGGTATTCAGAGTCTTCACTCTCGATTCTGGGATTGATCTGTTCAATACACTGTCAATAACTTTTAAAATTGATGAGTCATGGGTTCTGGGCATTGCAGGGTGGATCAGGACTTATTGCCCATCACTAAATGCCCAGTGAGGGCGGTTAAGAGGCAGTCACGCTGGTGTGGGGTCTGGTGTCACAGGTAGGCCAGACCAAATAGGGATGGTAGGTTTCCTTCTCTGAAAGGACATCAGTGATCTGGATGTGTTTTTATAGCCATAGAGAATGGTTGTCATGGGACTCTTAATTTTCATTGTTTACTGATTTAATCCTGTTTTAATTGCTTCAAAACATGTTTTAGCATACCAAACACACAAAAGAAGAAAGTACACCTTAGTTTAAAGCACAGAATTCTCAGGGTTGACACTAGGATTTGGGCAAAATTACAGTCACTGCACAGCCTGAGAAGAATGACACAGGCACACATTGTACTGCAAATATAATTTTTAAATCAGAAAAAGGATGCCTGAAAGCAATTTGCAGAATTGTTATCAGATTGGACCAATTGTGAATTATGCAATCACGTTAAAGCTTGAGTGTTGACACCTTATTTCAAGAAGCTCCACTTGTGGAGTAAGGTTACAGATGACACAAAGATAAGAGGAGGGACAGATTGTAGTGAGGAGGTAGGGAAGCTGCAAAAGGACTTGGACAATTTAGAAGAGTAGGCAAACAAGTGGCAGATGGATTACAGAGTGGGAAAGTACGAGATTATGAACTTTGGTAGGAAGAATAGAGACAGAGACTGTTTTCTAAATGGCGAAAGACTTCAGAAATCCGAAACACAAAGGCACTTGGGACTCCGAGTTTAGGATTCTCTTCAATTTGATAGCTAGGTATAATTGGCAGTTGGGAAGGCAAAGGCAACGGCAACGTTTGCATTCATTTTGCTGATGTTAGGATACAAGAGAAGAGATGTTCTGCTGAGGCTGGATAAAGCTCTGGTCAGACCAGATTCATTTGGAATATTGTCATCTGTTTTGGGCCATGTATCTAAGGAGGGATATGCTGAACTTGGAGGGGGTCCCCAGGGGGTTCACAAGAATGATCCCCGGGATGAATGGCTTGTCATATGAGGAGAGGTTGAGGACTCTGATCCTGTACTCCATGGAGTTTAGAAGGATGAGAGGGAATCTGATTAAAGTTGACAGAATCCTGAGAGGGCTTGATAGAATAGACATGGAGAAGAGTTTTTCCACTAATAGGTGAGATTTGGACCTGAGAGCATAGACTCCAAGCGAAGGCAGGCAGAACACATTCCAGGCACCTCCCACCTCTGTAAAAAAAATAGACTTGCCTTGCAATCTCCTTTGAACTTACCTTTTCTCACCTTAAACCTATACTGCATAGTACTTGTCAATTCTGCCTTTTAGAACTGAGATGAGGAGGAATTTCTTAGCCAGAAGGTAGAGTATCTGTGGAAGTCACTGCCACTGAGAGCGTTGGATGCCAGGTCATTGAGTATGTTTTAGATAGGTAGGTTTTGGGGTAGGTAAGGAGATCAAGGGTTACAAGGAGAAGGTGGGAGAATGGGGTTGAGAAACCTCATTGGTAGAACCCCATTGCCATGATAAAATGTTGGAGCAGATTCAGTGGGCCAAACAATCTAATTCTGCTCTGATATCTTATGATTTTATAGAAATCTCACTACAACTGTGCATGGTGCTCGGGAGACCACATATGGAACAGTGAACAGTTTTGATTCCCTTACTTATGGGAAAATATCATTTAATTACAGCCAATTCAGAGAATGTGCACTTGGATGACTCCAAGTATGGAGGAATTGTCTGAGCTTATGGATTGCTGAAGTTGGGAATCTAATCACTGCATTTTACAAGAGTGAGAGGTGATCTTATTGAAACACATATGAATCATAATCAAGGGGCTTGGCAGGGTCAATGATAATAGGAAGCTTCATGGGGCAGTCAAGGCCCAGAGGGCAAACTCTCAGAATATAAGGCACCAACTGAAGACTGATGTGAGGAGGAGTTTCTTGAGTCAGAAGGTTTCGTAAGTCTTTGGAAGTCATTGTCACAGAAAAGTGGAGGGGGCACGGAGTGCTTGTCTTTATTTAAGGCTGAATTAGATAGATTTTTGATCAGCCAAGGAATGAAGGGTTATGAGGAAAAGGTAGGAAAGTGAACGAGAGGAATGTGGAATCAGCTACAATCCTATTGAACGAGGCAGAAGACTTGAGATGCCAAGGAGCCCACACCTATTCTTATTTCGAATAGTCTTATGCACATCTTTCCATCTCTTTTTACTTATTACCACATAAAATAATCCACAAGCTGTTAAGATGTCATGCATTAGTAACAGGGTGAAGGAAGAGAGGCAGGAAAGTAGAGTTTAGATCGGATGAGCCATGATCCAGTTGAATGCTAGAACAGTCTGGTGGGGCTGAATGGCTTCTTGTTGCTCCCAGATTGATCATCGTACGACCTAATTTTGATACACTTAACACATGGTAAAATGGAAGATCTCATTGCTTGATGACAAAACTTGTCTTTTTTTGGAATTTTATGTCATTCACTGTAGAGATGTGATTCTGAAGAACCAGGAATGGCACAAGAGGAGGTAACCTACGTAACAGTGAATATGGAAACACTCAGTTATGACAAAGGCTACTTGGTCCCAGCAGCAGGGAGTAATTTGCCTTTCCAGGCAAGGTATTGATATTCCCAATCAAAGGCTGACTGAGGAGCATTTGTCATTGAGACAGGTAAACATGACAGCCAGTGTGGGCAAGCAACACAAGGAGGGCAGAATTCTTGCCTCTCGATCAAAAATCTCCATGAGCACTGACTGACAAAAGGCTAGAATCTAACCAAAGAGTTCTGACAACATCCTGAGGGATTGTTGTTTTCCATTGAAGGGGTAGGAAACACAAACATTTATGCCTGTCTTTTTTTTTGTTATTTACATTCACTTACGGGTCATGAGCATCGCTGGCTGTGCCCAGCATTTATTCCCTATCTCGAGTTGCCCCCTTTGAGAAGATGGTGGTGAGTTGCCTTTTTGAATAGTTGCATGTGCTGTAAGGTTGACCCACATGTCCTTAAAAGCTAATTCCAGGATTTTGACCCAGCGACACTGAAGGAATGGTCGATATATTTCCAAGTCAGGTTGGTGAGTGGCTCGGAGAGAAACTTGCAGAGGGTGGTGCTCCCTTGTAGCTGCTGCCCTTGTGGGTTAGAAAGGTGCTGTCTGAGGGTCTTTGGTGAATTCTGTAGTGCATCTTGCAGATGTTACACATTTGCTGATGCTACTGAGTGGTAGTGGAGTGAGTGAGCATTTGTGGATGCAGTGTTAACCAAGCAGGAGCTGCTTTGTCCTGGATGGTGCCAAGCTTCTTAAGTGTTGTTGGGGCTGCAGTTTCCAGGCAAGTGGAGAGCATTCCATCACACTCCTGACCTGTGCCTTGTGGGCAGGCTTTAGGGAAGCAGGTCATGAGTTAAACACTGCAGAAATTCCAGCTGCTGATCTGCTGATGTAGCCATTGTATTTATATGCTGAGTCCAGTTCAGTTTCTGATAAATGGTAATCTCCAGGATGTTGACAGTACAGGATTGAGTGACAGTGACACTATTGAACATAGAGCAGTACAAAATAGGCCCTTTGGCCCACAATGTTGTGCCAACCTATTATCGTACTAAGGTCAATCACCATGTATGCCCTACATTTTACTGTTGTCCAGGTGCCTATCAAAGAGTCGCGTAAAAGTCTCTAAAGTATCTGGCACCACTACCACTGCCAGCAGTGCATTTCATATGCCCACCAAACTCTGTGTGAAGAACCTACCTCTGACAACTCCCCTATACCTTCCTCCAATCACCTTAAAATTATGCCCCCTAGTAATAGTCATTTCCACCCTGGGAAAACATCTGAGTCTTATCTATGCCTCTCATTATTTTGTACACCTCTATCAAGTGACCCATCGTCCTTCTTCACCTCAATGAAAAGAGCCCTAGCTCTCTCAGCCTTCCCTCATAAGATCTGCTCTCCAATCCAGGCAGCATCCTGGTAAATCTCCTCTGCATCCTCTCTGAAGCTTCCACATCCTTCCTATTATGAGGTAACTAGAACTGAACACAATTCTCCAAGTGTGGTTTTATAGAGCTGCAGCATAACCTCATGGCTCTTTTTCGGAATGGCAACTGGTGACGAGTGGTGTCCCACAGGGTTCGGATTTTGGGCCGCAGCTGTTCAATTTATACATTAATGATATGGATGAAGGGACTGGGGGCATTCTGGCGAAGTTTGCCGATGATACAAAGATAGGTGGACAGGCAGGTAGTACTGAAGCGGTGGGGAAGCTGCAGAAAGATTTAGACAGTTCAGGAGAGTGGTCCAGGAAATGGCTGATGAAATTCAATGTGAGTAAATGTGAGGTCTTGCACTTTTGGAAAAAAGAATACAGGCATGGACTATTTTCTAAATGGTGAGAAAATTTGCAAAGCAGAAGTACAAAGGGATCTGAGCGTGTTGATCCAGGATTCTCTAAAGGTTAACTTGCAGGTGAGTCCGTAATTAAGAAAGCGAATGTAATGTTGTCGTTTATCTCAAAAGGGTTGGAATATAAAAGTAGTGATGTGCTTCTGAGGCTTTATAAAGCTCTAGTTAGGCCCAATTTAGAATACTGTGTCCAATTTTGGGCTCCATACCTCAGAAAGGACATACTAGCCCTGGAGCGTGTCCAGCGGAGATTCACACGGATGACCCCTGGAATGGTAGGTTTAACGTACGATGAACGGCTAAGCATCCTGGGATTGTATTCATTAGAGTTTGGAAGGTTGAGGGGAGATCTCATAGAAACTTAGAAGATAATGTATGGTTTAGAAGGGGTGGACACCAGAAAGTTGTTTCCATTAGGTGGAGAGACTAGGACCGGTGGACACAGCCTTAAAATTAGAGGGGGTAAATTTAAAACTGAAATGAGACGACATTTCTTCAGCCAGAGAGTGGTGGGCTTGTGGAATTCATTGCCACGGAGTGCAGTGGAGGCCGGGACATTGGATGCCTTCAGGACAGAGATCGACAAATTCTTAATGTCAGAAGGAATCAAGGGCTATGGGGAGAGTGCAGGAAAGTGGAGTTGAAATGCCCATCAGCCATGATTTAAATGGCGGAGTGGACTTGATGAGCCGAAAGGCCTTACTTCCACTCCTATGTCTTATGGGACTCAGGAAAGGTTTCTGCATATTTCAAACTTCTCCCAGGGGTCTGGCAGGATACTTGCCTTCATCTGACCGAGTCTGAACGAGTTCCGACGTCGGGAAGTAACATTTTCAGGCAAGGCAACAAATCTGAAAAGTCACGCCACCTGAGAGGCACTCCAGACCATGTGAGGTGCCCAGTCTTGGATGGGGCCGGCTACAAACATTAATTGGGGCTCAGCAGAGGTTTGTGCTGCCATTAAACACCCCCACAGGGTCCAGGAGTGTGCGTGTTTTGGTCTGACTGAGTCTGAATGCATTCCGAAGTCAGGTAGTGAACTTTGCGGTAAGGACATAAATCAAAGAGGTCACGGTCTGAAAGGAAATGCTCTTGGCCATGCGAAGTGCCCGGATTTGGACAGGTTAGGTTAGGGTTAGGGTCAGAGTTAGGGTGAGGGAATGGTTATGGAACTGAGGCTAGGGCTAGGATTAGGGTTAGGTTCAGAGTTAGGGTTGGGGCTCAGGCCAGGGTTAAGGTTAGTGACAGGATTTGGGATTGAGTTGGGACTGAAGCTGTTGTTAGGTTAGGTTTAGGGTTAGGATAACTTTTGGGGCTGTGATCGGGCTAAGGTTAGAGTTGGGTTTAGGGCTACATTTAGGTTTAGGATTGAAGCTGAGCCAAGGGTTGGAGTTGGGCCTCCGGCATGGTTTAGGGTTAGGCTTAGGGTTGGGTTGAGGTTAGGGTTCTGCCAGAGGTTAGGGTTAGTGCTATGGCTGGTGCTAGTTTTGGTGTTATGGTTAGGGTTAGGGTTAGGCTGGGGTTCGGATTAGAGTAATGCTTGGATTTGGGGCTACAGCGAGGTTTAGATTTAGGGTAAGGGTTGGAGTTGAGACTAGGGTTTGGGTGAGGATCAATGTTAGTGTTGGGGTTAGGGCTGAGGCTGCGGTTAGGGTTAAGTTTGGGGCTGAGGTTTGGGTGAGGGTGATAGTTAGGGTTAGGGTTGGGGATGAGGTTATAGGATTTGGGTGAGTGACAGTTAAGGATATGTTGAGGGTTTGGGCTAGGATAAGGGTTAGGGTCAGGGTTGTACCTGAGGCCATGTTTAGGGTTAGTTTTAGGTTTACGCTTAGGGTTAGGATTGAGCCTAGTGGTAAGGTTCGTGTCAGGGTTAGGTTTGAGGCTGAGCTGAGGATTTGGGTTCATGTTAGGGTTGGAACTGAGGTTAATGCCATGGTTAGGGTTACAGTTAATGTTAGTGTTGGGTTTGCATTTGGGTTTGGGTGTGACTGGGCTAAGGTTAGGGTCAGGTTATGTTTAGGGTTAGGGTGACATTTAGGGTTAATGTTAGGGTTCAAATTTGGTCTGAGGTTAGTTTAGGCTTCTGGTTGGTGCTGAGGCTAGTTTTAAGGTTAATGTTACCACTGGGTTTGGGGCTGAGTGTCAGGGTTGGGGTTCAGGCTGATGCTAGGTTTAGGATTAGAGTTAGGGTCAACATTGGGGCTGGGGCTAGAGTTAATGTTAGGCTTGAGGGTGGGCTTAGGGTTAGTGTTAGGGTTGAAGTTGGAGCTGAAGCAAGTGTTAGGATTCAAGTTGGAGCTGAGGCTAGGGTAGGGTTTAAGTTAGGGTTCAGGTTGTGGCTGCATCTATGGTTACAGTTACGGTTAGGGTTGGTTTGGGACTGAAGCTAGGTTTAGGGTTAGGATTAGGTTTAGGGTTAGGGTTAAGGCTAGAGTTGGGGCTGAGCTTAGGTTGAGGGTCAGGGTTAGAGTTGAGGTTTAGGTTAGTGTTAGTTTTAGGTTTAGGGTTAGGGTTGGAGCGGACTCTAGTTTTAGGATTGGGGCTAGTTTTAAGCTTCAGGTTCGGGTCAGGTTGAGGGGCAGTGTTTGGCTTAGGGTTCAGGTTAGGATTGGGCCTGGAGGCAAGGGTTATTGTTTGGGTTAGAGTTATGTTTAGGTTTAGGATTAGGGGTTGATTTAGTGTTAGTTTTAGAGCGGCGGCTCGGGTTGGGGATATGGTTAGGGTTGGGGCTGAGGCGAGGGTTACATTTAGCGTTAGCGTTAAGGTTGGGCCTGAGGCTGTAGTGAACGTTTGTGGCAAGGTTAGGGATGGAGTTTGGGCTGAAGTGAGTGATTGGATTATGTTTAGGGTTAGGCTTAGGGATTGGGTTGAGAGTAGATAAGTGTTAATGTTACGTTTGGAGTTGGGGCTAGTGTTACGGTTAGTGTTAGTATTTGGTTTAGGGTTGGGGCTGACCCAAGATTTAGGATTAGGGTTAGAGTTAGCATTAGGTTTAGGGTGAGGGTTAGCGTTAGATTTGTGGTCAGGGAGGCTATGGTGAGGTTGAGGTTTAGGGTTGGGGCTGCAATCATGTTAAACTTAAATTTAGTGTAAGTGTTAGGTTTCGGATTAGGGTTTGTGATAGGGTTTGGGCTGTGGCTAGGATTTGGGTTAATGTTAAGGTTCAGGTTGGGGCTGACAATAGGATACGAGTTAGGGTTAGCGTTAGATTTAGAGCTGAGGCTACTGTTAAGATTAGGGTTAGGGTTAGGGTTGTGTTTCGGGGTGGGATAAAATTAGGTTAGGTTTGGGGTTGAGGCTAGGGTTTGGGGTAGGTTTAGGGTTCAGGTTAGGATTGGAGCTGGGGCTGGGTTACAAGTTAGAATTCAGGTTACAGCTGAGGTAGGTTTAAATTGGGATTAGGATTAAGGTTAGGGTTATGGCTAAATTTAGGTTGGTGTGGAGGCTAGGGTTAGGTTTGGAGTAAAAGTTCATGTTAGGGTTATTTTTAGATTAAGGTTTAAAGGGTTAAGGTTTGGGTGAGGATTATGCTAATACAATGAGTCAGTGCTCTCAGCATTGCCCATCTGACAATTGCGTCCTCCCTGAATATTTACCCCCTCACAATAACCCTCTGACAAAGAGGCAGTGCCTCTGAACTGACATGCTTCACTATCCTACTATTCCTGCGACATCACTTTCAAGGAACTACGAGGCTGCAACCCAACATTTTACTGTTCAGCATCACTTCCCAGGATTTTAATCACGAAGTGTTATAAATCCTGCCTTCATTTTGTTTACCATAATGTAGCACGTTAAATTTCTCTAAATTAATCTCCGTCCACCACTCCTCGGCTTACAGTGTTGACAGGCTTGTGATGTCAAAATGAAACCTGCAGGCAAAGCCTCGCACAGCAGGATCCCACAGGCAGACTATCATGGTATTCCCTCAATGTAACACCTTGACAGACCTGCAACTCTTCTCTGACATCTGACAACTCTGTCTGGTATGAGAGAGAGAGAGGAAGGTAAGGCGCAATATGGTCCTAATGAGTATGAATGGCTTCCCTAAGTTTCATTCGTGCCTCATATCATTCCCCACACCTCACAGTAGCTGGCGAACAACAAAATCACACACACAGAAGCCTATCCTGTTTATCTACTTCACTCAGACGAGACAAGAATGAATTGGACAGCAGACAGATCTAGACCTTCAGAAACCCAAACAAATGCTTTGAAATCTTTCCACAAAGTTTCACTGAACCATCAAACTCCCCGCCAAAAAATGATCTGCCTTTGAGAGGGAGAATGTTTGTCTAAAGGCTCAATCTAAGTTTACACATAGTTTAGCATGCTTGCTTTCATGGCTCAGACATTTCAGTATGGGAGTTGGTACATCATGTTGACGTTGTACGTAGAGCATAGAACATAGAACAATACAGCGCAGAACAGGCCCTTCCGCCCTCGAAGTTGCGCCGACCTGTGAACTAATCTAAGCCCATCCCCCTACACTATCCCATCATTATCTATATGCTTAGCCAAGGACTGTTTAAATGCCCCTAATGTGGCTGAGTTAACTACACTGGCAGGCAGGGCATTCCACACCCTTACCACTCTCTGGGTAAAGAACCTGCCTCTGACATCTGTCTTAAATCTATCACCCCTCACTTTGTAGCTAAGCCCCCTTGTACAAGCCAATGTCATCATCCTAGGAAAAAGAACATAGAACATAACAGCACAATACAGGCCCTCCATGTTGTGCCGACCTGTCATACCGATCTCAAGCCCATCTAACCTACACTATTCCATGTACGTTCATATGCTTATCCAATGATGACTTAAATGTACCTAAAGTTGGCGAATCTACTACTGTTGCAGGCAAAGCGTTCCATTCCCTTACTACTCTGAGTAAAGACTCTCACTGTCCAGCCTATCTAATCCTCTGATCATCTTGTATGTCTCTATTAAATCCCCTCTTAACCTTCTTCTCTCCAATGAGAACAGACCCAAGTCCCTCAGCCTTTCTTCATAAGGCCTTCGCTCCAGAGCAGGCAACATCCTGGTAAATCTCCTCTGCACCTTTTCCAATGCTTCCACATCCTTCCTGTAATGGGGCGACCACAACTGCACGCAATATTCCAAATGAGGCTGCACTAGCGTTTTGTACAGTTGCAGCATGACATCACAGCTCCAGAAGAATACCATATGCCTTCTTAACAGCACTATCAACCTGGGTGGCAACTTTCACAGATCTATGTACATGGACACCAAGATCCCTCTGCACATCCACACTGCCAAGAATCTTTCCATTGACCCAGTATTCTACCTTCCCATTATTCTTCCCAAAGTAAATGAGCTCACATTTGTCTGCATTGAACTCCATTTGCCAGCTTTCAGCCCAACTCTGCAGTTTATCCAAGTCTCCCTGCAACCTGCAACATTCTTCCACACTGTCCACCACTCCACCAACTTTAGTGTCATCTGCAAACAGACTAACCCATCCACCTATGCCTGTGTCCATGTCATTTATAAAAATGACAAACAGCAGTGGTCCCAAAACAGATCCTTGAGGCACACCACTAGTAACCAGACTCCAGGCTGAATATTTTCCATCAACCACCACTGGTTGCCTTCTTACTGAAAGCCAGTTTCTAATCCAACCTGCTAAATCTCCCTCAATCCCATGTCTCAATGTTTTCTCCAATAGCCTACCATGTGGAACCTTATCAAAGGCTTTACTGAAGTCCATGTACACCACATCAACTGCCCTTCCCTCATTCACATGTTTGGTCACATTCTCTAAAAACCCAATGAGTTTTGTGATACACGACCTGCCCTTGACGAATCTATGTTGACTATCTCCAATCAAATTGTTGCTTGCTAGATGATTATAAATCCTCTCTTGTAACAGAGAACAAAGAAAATTACAGCACAGGAACAGGCCCTTCGGCCCTCCAAGCCTGTGCCAATCGAGATCCTCTGTCTAACCTGTCATCTATTTTCTAAGGATCTGTGTCCATTTGCTCCCCGCCCATCCATGTACCTGACCAGAAATATCTTAAAAGATGCTAATGTGTCTGTGTCTACCACCTCCACTGGCAACGCCTTCCAGGCACCCATCACCCTCTGCATAAAGAACTTTCCACACATATCTCCCTTAAAAACTTTCCCCCTCTCACTTTGAACTCATTATCCCTAGTAATTGAGTCCCCCATTCTGGGAAAAAGCTTCTTGCTATCCACCCTGTCTATACCCCTCATGATTTTGTATAATCCTTTCCAAAAACTTTTCCGACAACAGATGTAAGGGTCACTGGTCTATAATTACCCCTTTTGCAGCAGAGAGCGGCAGGAGCCGGGTGGAGGTGAGGTCGCAGCACAGAGGCAGTCGGGAAGGTAAGTGAGTGCTATTTAAGTACTTACCTCGAAGCCAGTGGTCCTTTTTGCAGCAGAGAGCAGCAGGAAGAGCGGGAGCAGGGAGCCGAAGAAGTGAAGCTTGCTGGGAAGGTGAGTGATTGTTTAACTGGGTGCATTCTAAACCAGAGACCCTACACCATAGGGTCTCCCTCCCACCCACCTCCTCTAACCTTAATAAGAGGCTGTAGACTCGGTAAGTTTTTTCAGGTTTTTTTTGTTTGTCTTCCTAATTTAGTACTGTGTGAGCTTTTAGCTTAGCAGGGTATGGATGTTAGGACAGTTACATGTTCCTCCTGCAGAATGTGGCAGGTGAGAGACACGACACATCTCTGCTGGAAGTGCACCCAACTCCAGCTCCTCAGAAGAGAAATGGGGGGGGGGGGGCAGGGAGAATAGAAAAAAGCTAGTGGTAGGGGACTCAATAGTTAGACGGATTGACAGGAGATTGTGGTCAGGAACGGGACTCCCGGAAGGTATGTTGCCTCCCAGGTGCCAGGGTCAGGGATGTCGCCGATCGGGTCTACAAGATTCTGAAGGGGAAGGGGTAGATGCCAGAAATCGTGGTACATATTGGCACCAATGACAGCCAGGAAAGGGATTGGGGATCTGAAAAGGGATTACTGAGAGCTAGGTTGGAAGCTGAACAGCAGGACAGATAGAGTAGTGTCCTCAGGTTTGCTACCGGTGCCACAAGATAGCAAGGTGAGGAACAGTCAGCGAGTGCAGCTTAACACATGGCTGCGCAGCTGGTGCAGGAGGGAAGGTTTCAGATACTTAAGACCATTGGGATGCCTTCTGGGGAAGGTGGGACCTGTACATGAAGGACTGGAGGGGCACAAATGTCCTGGGTGGGTGATTTGCTCGAGTGGTTCGAGAGGGTTTAAACTAGTTTAGCAGGGGGGTGGGAACCAGAGCTACACATCTGATAGGGGAGGGGGCATAGTAGTAGATGAGGCAGTAGCAGGATGCAGTGAATCTACCGGGAAGTTTTTTCAAGTGATGGAACGAAGGGATCGGTTAAAATGTGTCTGCTTTAACGCAAGGAGTGTCAGAAATAAGAGTGACAAACTTAGAGCATGGATCAGTACTTGGGACTATGATGTTGTGGCCATAACGGAGGCGTGAGTTTCACAGGGGCAGGAATGGTTGCGAGATGTTCCAGGGTTGAGAACATTTAAAAAGAACAGGGAGGGGGGGGGAATAAGAGTGTAGCGTTGCTATTCAGAGAGTGCATCACAGCAAGAGAAAGGAAGGTTGCCAGGGAAGGTTTGTCGACTGAGTCAGTATCGGTGGAAGTTAGGAACAGCAAGGGAGCAGTGGGAATTTTCTACAGACCGGTGTCAGATGTTGCAGTAGGAAAACACTTTGGCAACAGTGACCACGACAGCCTCACATTTGCCATAGCCATGGAGAGGGAAAGGAGCAGTTACCATGGGAAGATATTTAACTGGGGAAAGGAAACTATGACGCCATCAGGCAGGAGTTGGGAAGTACAGATTGGGAGCAATTGCTCCACAGAAAGGGCACAACAGACATGTGGAGACTATTTAAGGAGCAGTTGTTGCGAGTGATGCATAAATTTGATCCTCTGAGACAGGTAAGAAAGGGTAAGATTAAGGAGCCTTGGATGACAGGAACAGAGGTGCTTCTCGTCAAAAAGAAAAAGGCAGCGTACGTACGGTGGAGGAAGCAAGGGTCTAGCACAGCTTTAGAGGATTACAGGCTTGCTCGGAAGGAGCTCAAAAGTGGGCTGAGGTGGGCCAGGAGGGGGCACGATAAAGGCTTGGCAGGAAGGATTAGGGAGAACCCGAAGGCATTTTACTCATATGTGAGGAATAAGAGAATGATCAGGGAGAAGGTAGGGCTGATCTTGTGCGTGGAGTCTGAGCAGATAGGGGAAGCCCTAAATGAGTTTTTTGTTTCGGTTTTCACTCAGGAAAGGGGCCTTGCTGTGAATGAGAACTTTGAGAAGCAGGGAAACAGGCTTGAACAGATAGAGATTGAGGAAGTTGTTTGCCAAAATTTCCAGCACATCATTAAGATTGATAAGTCCCCAGGGCCAGACCAGATTTATCCTCGGTTGCTCCAGGAAGCGAGAAAGGAGGTTGCTAAGCCACTGGCGAAGATCCTTGCTTCCTCACTGTCCACGGGAGTCGTACCGGAAGATTGGAGGGAGGCAAACGTTGTTCCTCTTTTGAAGAAAGGGAATAGGGAAATCCCTGGAAATTACAGACCAGTCAGTCTTACGTCTGTGGTCAGCAAGGTTTTGGAAAGAATTCTGAGGGATAGGATTAATGACTATTTGGAAAAGCGTAGCATGATTAAAGGGAGTCAGCATGGCTTTGAGGGGGGCAGGTCATGCCTCACAAATCTTTGAGGAGGTCATGAGACAGGTTGACGAGGGTCGAGCAGTGGATGTGGTGTACATGGACTTCAGCAAGGCATTTGATAAGGTTCCCCATGGCAGGCTCATTCATAAATTCAGAGGTATGGATACAGGGTGATTTGCCTGTCTGGATTCAGAATTCGTTGGCTGACAGGAGGCAGAGAGTGGTTATAGATGGTAAGTATACTGCCTGGAGCTCAGTGATGCGTGGTGTCCCATTCTTGGGCCTCTGCTCTTTGTAGTTTTTATAAATGACTTGGATGAGGAGGTTGAAGGGTGGGTTAGTATGTCTGCTGATGACACAAAGGTTGGAGGTGCCGTTGATAGTATCGAGGGCTATTGGAGGCTTCAGCGAGACATTGACAGAATGCAGAGCTGGGCTGAGAAATGGCAGATGGAGTTCAACCTGGATAATTGGCCATTGGGGGTACGTGGGATATACATCTATGTACTAAAGCAGAAGAGGCAGTATGCCTGGCATGCCGATGTTGCTCCAAACTAATGCTACAGATGAGCAAGACGAGGAGGACTGGGGAAGGCACCCCTCTGCCCCATCGGGACGACTACCGGCTCCACAACCCTACCCGTCCTTGGCCAACCTACATCTGCAGGCACCCCAACACTGCCATCAGTCCCAGCAATCACCCATAGCCCTATCACCGCCACCATACGCTGACCAAACCAAACCTCCTATAGAAAGAAGGGCTCCCATAAGAAAAATCACCAACAATTTACTAATTCACAACCACTTAGCCAGGTAATTGATACCTCTTGAAACTGCCAGTTGCAGTTTCTCCCACAGCTGTGGCTCCGTGGGGTCCTAGGACTGTACTACATCACTTACACACACTCACACACACATATACACGTCATACTGAAACTGACAGGTTCACAGTAGGCCCTTTAAACTTGAACTGTAACGACCAGTTGCGTACTACTCCCCTCGCCTGGACACTGTAGCTCAGGGATTACCCCCTTGTTCCCAGATTCTCCCTGCTCCACTATTAACCCAGCCACATTTTTCAGCGAACCCAGAGATAAGCTCTTAGAACCCCTATATGACTGCCTGCTAAGGAACCAATTTCTAACCTCTCCTTGCCCGGACCTTACTGATGCCCCACTCCCTTCTCCAGATCTTATCCTGTTTGTTGATGGCAGTTCATCCATATCCCCCTTGAGTATCCCCCTCTCTGAATACGTGATTGTCAATGCTGCCCCCACATTAGAATCGGCGGCATTTGAGCCTCTGGTGTCTGCTCACAAAGCAGAACTTGTTGCCCTTACCCGTGCCTGCATTCTAGCTGCAGGGAAGTCAGCGAATATTTACACCGACTCTTGGTCTGCTTTTGGAGTCTCCCATGACTTTGGCCAGTTGTGGTCTTGGCTTGGATTTTTAAACGTCCTCAGGTACACCCATCCAGAATTCCCTGTATGTTAAAACCTTTCTCCAAGCAATCCTCCTCCCTAAACTATTGGCTATTATTAAATTTGCTGCCCATGCCTCCAATGATTCTAGTTACTCGGGACAACGCTCAGGCTGATCTGGCTGCTAAACAGGCTGCTGCAGACCAAATTTTTATTATACCCTCTATGAACAAGCAGGCGGTAAATCGCATACCTCCTTCAGACAAAACGGGCATGCCAGATATAGTCACTGTTCAGCACTTATAGGGGGACACCCCGCTTCTGAAAAGGACATTTGGAAGGCGCATGGATGCTTGCATTCTGCGTCCGCAGGCCTTTGGGTTACCCTGATGAGCCAAGTGTGTGTATCTGATACTTTATTACCTATGCTTCTTGAATGTCTGCATTCTGACACCCACCTTGGCAAGGAGGAAATGAGTGGCATTATACTCCCCACCTGGTGGCACCCCAGGCTGGTTGAGGCAGCTCAGTCTCGTATAACATCATGTCTTACATGCCAGCAAAACAACGTGGGTCAGGGGGTGAGATGCTCACCAGGAAAAGCACCCTTGCCAGGTGGGCCGTATGAATGCATTCAGCTAGATTTTATTGAATTACCAAGCGTAAACTGTTATAAATATTGTTTTGTCATTGTAGATGTATTCAGTAGGTGAATAGAGGCTTTTCCAATGACAAACAAAGTCTCAACAGTAGTAAAATTATTATTAACTGAAATAATACTGAGGTTTGGAGTGCTGCAACAAATTAGTTCGGACAAAACCCTCATTTTGTAGGAAAGATTAATAAGGAGCTGTGTGATGCGTTACGCATCCAACAGCAATTCCATTGTGCCTACCACCCCCGTGAAGCAGGGATAGTGGGAAGAGCTATTGGACACTCAAAACTAAATTGATCAAGTTGACATTAGAGACCGGCCTTAATTGTTAAAGGTTCTGCCACTAGCTTGTATCACATGCGAATAACACCCCACTCCACTACTGGGCTCTCGGTAGCAGAAATAGTGTATGGTCGACCCAGCAAACACCCTGGGATGCCAATACCAGCCCACCCAACCAAACTGACCTGAATGTGATGGGAGAAGATAAGCAAAGGTACTTCTGGCAACTAACATCATCTCTAAAGTTTCTCAATTCACAGGTGAAGTGCGCCTTTGGACCGCCTCCGCAGACACCGGACCAAGACCTCAAGAATTTGGATCGGTCTGCGCAGCCGCAGATTGGAGATTTTGTACTTGACCTGGACTGGGATCATCCTAAGCTTGGACCAAGGTGTAAAGGACCAGTTCTAGTTCTTCTTCAAACTCCAACAGCTCTTAAAATTAAAGGACAGAATTGCTGGATCCACCTAAGTGACTGCAAACGATGGATTCCTCATATTAACCATTGGACTGAGTATTATTCTGGTCGTGCTTGGCCAGCAGGACAATCTGTTTTATCGAACACACATCTAGCTGCACGGGAATCAGACAGCATGTTACCCACTAGCACGGTCTGTAGAGGTGTTATTTGTTGCAAGACCAGCCTGGAGCCCTAGTCAGCTTTATGAAGTTGAGTATTCTGTTAAACCTTGCCGAGGGGAAAGGGGACAAGGGGTGTTGCAGGGTAGGTGTGTGGAATTGGTAGTTAATGGCCCCTCTGATTGTATAGACACTAGACCTAGGCATGGGAAGGAAGGGATAACTGTACAAATCCCAACAGCTATCCGTTTTGCTTTAGCGGAACTGGGACTTGTTGTGTGCATGCTCTCGTCACTAATCACCCCCATGATGTTTCCTGGCCCCTTCGGTGCGTAAAAAGAAACTGCACCACTAGAGGAGGACTGTTGAACTGCCCCTGCTTAGAATCTAAGCCAATAACTGTGACCCCAGGCATACAGTGGACTTGTGGAGATTGCAATGGCACCCATGTAGAAACAGACTACGGGTCATTTCCGTTTAACTCTGCAAATTTTCATCCATATAAGTGTCAGTCCTCCTAGAACAGTTATCAAGGAATACGTGAGTCTTTTGCCTGCTACGGGGCTAAGAAGGGGTTAGTTTTCCTCCTTAACGGGACCTTCACAACTGTCACTCCAACTTTGCTGGTGCTGTTTGCTGTTGAGACCATTGGGCCTTGCACGGTCCCTTGTCCCCAACAAGCACAAACTCAACAGCGAATTGTCATACGCTTCTTGAGCCGGGAGTTTTGTGCTGCATGGCAAGGCCTTGGGATACAGCTTCCTGGGAACTGTCAGCTTGGGAGGCTCCCCACGGGTGGTGGCCGGGGAAAAGAACAATTACCTTGTATGCGGACTCACCGCCCTGGGAAACAGCACAATGACAGCATTGGAGGCAGTCAACCAAGAATTAGCCGAACTTCGGCTCTATGCTCAGCAAAGCCGGTATGCAGTGGACTATCAACTGGCTCAGCAAGGAGGAGTATGCACTATTATAGAGGACAAGTGCATTCCCCATGTTACCGAGTCCTATAACATTACTCAGGCTATTCAAGCCATACAGGAGCAGTTGGAACAGCACAGTGAGGGACCCCAACCTGGAGGGGGCTTGTTGGGATGGCTTATGAGCGGTTCTTGGGGCTCATACCTGCTACATGGGTTAGTTGTTCTAGTAATTATCATAGCTGTCTGCTGTACATTCATGGCATGCCTTAACCCTTGCTGCAGACTTGTATTTGACAGACTGGCAGCTCTCTTCTCGGGCCCGATATAGATTATCATGAAATGATAAAAGGAGGGACTGAGATGTTATTGGGAGAACACCCCATTAATTTATAGAAATATAGTAATCAATGTCCTTTATCTGCTTACACATAAGTATGCAGACACTGCCTTAAAACATCCCGCCCAGCTAGAAATTAGGTGTAAAACTTTGTAACTCCTTATCTTCCTACACATAGGTATGCAGACACAGCCTTCAGTTTCCTGCCTGAATAGAATTAGAGTTAAACTGCGCAAATCTTTATCTTCCTGCATGGGGGTATGTGGAAACTGTCTCAAATAAAGTTAAGTGAGGAGCATTTGTAAAGGTGTGGGACTTCTGAAGTATGTAACTTCTGTTTCTGACAAAGGGGCCAGGGCGCTGACTTTTGTTCAAGCCAAACACTTCGGTGGCTTGAAACTACATTCTGCCACTTTGGCAACATGAAATCGCCTCCTGTCATGAGCAGTCACTTCGCGAACGATTGATACTATATCCTGCTCTCTTTATGTTTTCGATGTAGTAATTGTTTTTCACCATGTTACTGTCTGTTGTAATGATTGTTTCATGTATCATGCCATTGAGAAATGTGAAATTGCTTTATTTATTACGCACTTGGTAAAGTATTAAAAGCGGGGACTGTCCGCTGCTCGGGAAGAATTGCTTACGAGACTCTGCACTCTGTGCAGGGTTGAGCATAGTAACTCTCCACAGCTTGTTCTTGCTTTGTAATGACAGATTTGTGTTTTCTAAACAGATTAGTGTCTTGTTATTGCAGCAAGCCTGTCAGGGTCTCCAAAATCAAACCTAACAAATAGCTAGCGACTACTTTTCCTGGACATCAGAGGCTGAGGGGTGACCTTATTGAAGTTTATAAAATCAGGATGGGCTCGGATAGGGTGAACAGCCAAGGTCTTTGCCACAGGTTAGCAGAGTCCAAAACTACAGGGCACAGGTTTAAGGTAAGAGGGGTAAGATTTAAAAGGGATCCAAGGAGCAACATTTTCATGCAGAGGGTGATGCGTGTATAGAATGAGCTGCCAGAAGAAGTGGTGAAGGCTCGAACAATTACAACAATTAAAAGGAATCTGGATTGGGTACATGGCTAGGAATGGTTGACAGGGGGGAAAGAGGGCGAAATGCTGGCAAATGGGACTAGGACAATTTAGGACATCTGGACAACATGACCGAGTATGACTGAAGGGTCTATTTCCATGCTGTACATCTCTGACTCTATATCAATTATTGACTTCATCAGCTGAGACACTGATAAGAGCAAGGAGGTTATGTTGAAGCTGTACAGAATTTTAGTCAGACGACAGCTAGAGTACTGTATGTAGTCCTGGTCACCACATTACAGGAAAGATGTGACATTATAGGATAGATGTGCAGCTGACAGGAAAATTGGTTGCATTGCTGATAGTGAGAGGATGCTGTCAGGCTACAGTCTGATATTGATCAACTGGTAAATTGGGTAGAGGGGGCTGCGTAGTCATGCATTTGGGAGGTTTCAGGTATAGATAATGCTGAGAGTCATTGGCAGGGCAGATCATGAGAATCTTTTCTCCATAGTAGACATATCTAAGACCAGAGGGCATAGGTTTAGGTGAGGAATAAGTGGTTTCGAGGAGATCTAAGGGAGAAAAAGAGAATTCACCCACAGAGTGGTAGAAATACAGAAAGCACGGGCTGAGGTGGTGATGGAGGCAGGTACTCTCGCAACATTTAAAAAGCATCTGAATGAAGCAAAATGTCAGCAGCAGTCTATTGACCAAGCGCAGGTAAGTAGGATTAGTGTAGTTTGGCGTTTGTTGGTCAGTATAGACACAGGGGATGGAAGGGCCTGTTTCTACGCTGTATGCTGACTCCTGTTACTCAAATCTATGGGCTCAAGGTATATTTATAGTGTTAGGTGACAGATCAGCATTGAATGATGGAACAGGCTCCAGGGACTGTTTGGCCTACTCCTGTTCCTGTAAGGTTATGAGGGTCATAGACAGGGTGGATAGGAAGCATTTGATCCCTTTAGTTGAAGGGTCATTGGGACATCATTTAAAGGGGAAAGACAGATGATTGAGAGAATTTGATGAAATTTATGTTTCACACTCAGGCAGTGGTGGGTATTTGGAAAACACCAGCTAGGAGGGTAACTGAAGCAGGAAACTACACAACCTTTCAAAACGTACTTGGCTAAGCACTTGAAACATCATAACTTTTAAGATGATGGGCCAAGTACTGGAAAGTGGGAACAGTGTAAATTAAGTTTTTTTTTGGTGCAGATTCGACGGATTAAAGAGTCTCTTCTAAACAGTATAATTCTATGACTCTACAATTCCTGACAGTGAGAAGTGCAAAGAGAAGACGGAGCTGCTAAGTCAGCAGCGCATATTTGGATGATGGGCAACGACAGAAACTTCAGAGATGCAGCAAACAAACACAAACATGAAACAGATCAGGTTAGACAATGGCAGAGTGCTGATCAGGGAGGACAGAGGCGACACACAGTAGTGGACGGCCATGGCTTCAGATTCACAGTAAAGGAGTTACACGAACCCCAGTGATGTGGATCCTCCCACAGATAACTGGCAAATATCAAAAACCTCAAAATTGTAAAAGAATGGTCAAAGCTACTAACCGCTCAGCAATTTCACTGTCTGCAATTTGAGAATCTTCTGCTGGAGCCAGTGCCTTTAAAGATATTAGAAACACCGGAGTTAGTAAAATCCCACAGTTGAGAAAATCCCTGCGGAGTGGGTGATGTCATTATAACATCACAGCTGTAAACAGAGAACATTCTGAGTCTGTACAAACCAGGGATCATCCAAACATTGTCAAGGAGGGAAGGGTCCCTGGGAGGGTGGAGAGCGGCTTTATCAGAATCTTTTGAGGGATTGAGGATTTTAGTTGCAAGGCTGTATTCAGGAAACTCATTGCTCCAAGCTAAATAAAGGACACAGGGGAGTGATAGTGATACAAAAAAGTTACTACAGTCACAGAGGTCTACAAACAGAGTAAGAGGCCCTTCAGCACCTCAAGGCTGTGCCAGTCAGAAACCACAACCTTACTATCCTCCTCCCACTTCCCAGCACTGGCCCAGAATACGCACACCTCAATACTTCTTTAATGTTATGACTGTTTCTGGCCCAACCAGCTTTACAGGCAGCAAGTTCCACATTCCCACTGACCTCAAAAAGGGAAAAATATTTTCCTCACATCCCTTCTAAAATCTCCTGCCTCTGATCATGAATTTATGCACCCGTGTCATTAATCTCTCCACTAGGGGGAGAAGTTTCATCCTGACGAATGCGTTGAGCGGAATCAAGTAAATTAGAGCAGGAGTGGGCCATCTGGCCCTTTCAGCCTGCTCTGTTAATCAGTATTATCAAGACTGATCATATAACTTAAAAGCATGTTCTTCCTTTACCTCCCACATGTTTTGATTCCTTGAGCCAAATGTTATATCCTCCATCCTTCTTGAAATCACACAATGGTTTGGCCATGATGGCTTTCTGTGGTAGCAAATTCCACAAGCTCACCACTGAAGAAATTTCTCCTTACTTCAGACCTAAAAGGTTTACGACATACGCTTAAATCTGAGATTCCTGTTTCTGGACACTCCTGGCATCGGGAACAACCTCCTGTATCAAACCTGTCTAATCGTATTAAAATTTTACATGTTTCTCTGAGACCAACCCTTTTTCCCCCCACCCCATATATACTATTGGAATTTGTCAAAAGCCTTCTCAAAGTCCACATAAACCATACCCATTGATTCCCCCCCACCACCATGAAATCTACTTATCAATTCCTAGAAGAATGCCAGGAGATTTGCCAAGCATCACGTCCCTTCAGAAATCCATGCTGACTCAGTGCAACCCAGCCATTGTTTTCCAACTGCTCTGTTATTCAGCATTTTATAAAATATCAAACTACAAATCAAAAGGGAATGAAACTGATCACAGCACTAAGCATCAATCCCGGCAGGAGAAGCAACAATGGCACACCGCCCCTTATCTGTCCTATAAAGGTCTCCTCACCGCAAACTTGGAACAATATTGTTCCTCCTGTATTATTGGGTGGGTCAGAATCCTGGGGAATATATTGGTTTAATGCTATCATTGCTGGACTATTAATTTAGAGATTGTTCTGCGTATCCAGATTCAAATTCTGCTATACGCCTCATAACATATATAGCTTAACCCTGCTCCTCTCAATCTCCGCTGCTCCAACGAATACAATCTCAATCTGTCCAACTTTTCTTCACAACTAAAACTCTCCAGCCCATACAGTATTCTGTTAAATCTCCTCTGTGCTGTCTCCAGTGAAATCACATCTCAAATATTCTTCGGATTTTGGAACTGCACACAACACTCCAGCTATGCCCTAACCAACTGTATATACAGTTCCAGCATAACCTCCCTGCCCCCAAACTCTATGCCTCAGCTAATAAAGGCAAGTGACCCATTTGCCTTTTAACCAGTCTACCTGCTGGTCCTCTTACCTTAAGGGATGGATGGGCTTGCGCAGCAGGGTCCTACCGTTAAGTTCGTTTTTCAGAGACCCTCATGGATTTGATGCAAAAGCAAGACACTGACCTGGTTATGAAAACACAATCCTTTATCATTAAGCAAGTACAAGCTACGGAGGATTGCTGTATGCAACTTGGCACAGAGTGCTGAGTATCATGAGCAATTCACCCCAAACAGGGGACAGTCCTCACTTTTATACTCTTGGAATTGGCAGATACATAAAACAAGTACTACATCTGAGTACAGGATATAGCTTTGATTGTCACGAAGTGTATAATAATGACATGATAGGATTTCAAGTGGTGACAACTGCCTGGCTTGATCAAAGGTCACTCATCTGGCCATTTCAGCAGAAACAGGGATAGGCAGCAGTGTGGGTAGAGCTGTAACGATTACAGAGCTTAATGCCATCTGTTTTCACAAATGGTTCACAACCTACACATATTTCACACACAATCCTATTTGGGCAGGAAGTTGAGAGAGTTCACATAGCCCTGTATGAGGAGCATAAAAATTCAGCCTGGTCCAGGCTGAATAAAATCCAAACTAAATTTGTCCCACCTGCCTGCTCCAGGCCCATTTCCCTCCAAACCTTTCCTATTCATACACCTATCCAAATGACTTTTAAACACTGTAATTGTACCCACATCTACCACTTCTTCAGGAGGTACATTCCACACGCAATGCACCCTGTTCAAACAATTTGCCTCATGTCTTTTTAAAATCTCTCTCCTCTTACAATAAATCTGTGCCCCTGATCTTGAAGTTCCCCATCTTAGAGAAAAGACAACTACCATCAACTCTATTTAGATCTCTTGTTATTACATAAACTTGATCAGGTCACCTCTCAACCTCCTACACTCAAGCTTCAACATGTAAATAATCATGGCTAAACATGCACATAAGTACCCTGTTCCTTCTTTCTCTTTGAACACTTCAGTCCTATGTTTTGGCCTCAACTGTTTGCTGTGGAAGAGAAGTCCACAAACTCACCACTCCCTGGGCAAAGACATTTTTGCTCATCTTAGTCTTTAGTCCTACACTGCATCCTTCAACCTTGAACCTTGGTTCTGGGATCCCCAATCATCAGGAACATCTTTCCTGTATGTTTATCCTGCATGGCCCTGAATTTTGCACATTTCTACTGGATGACCCCTCACTCTCATTATGACCCTGTACAATTCCAGCACAATATTCTTGTTTCTGGATTCAAATCATCCCATTGTGAAGGCAAGCATACAATCTGCATTCTTCACCACCTACTGTGCATACATGCTTACCTTCAGAGCCTGGCGTCCCTTCTCAAATCTATAACAATTCAGATAATTAACTGACTTCCTTTTTTTTGCTGCTAACTGGTAAACATCAAATTTCTCCACATTATATATTATCCACAATGTATTTGCCACTCACAACTTGTTCAAGTCACAAATCGGCTTGATAGAGAAGTTGTCCTCGTTGTAACCAATTAGTGACAAACTCCTCCCAGTTATAAACAATATTGCCCCCTAAACACATGGCGGCACCTCATGTACGTTCCCCCAACAAACATTGCCGCGGCGCCTGCGCCCCAACGCGCGTTATCAAACAAGATGGCGGCCATGAATTCAACTTTAAACACCAGCATTGGCGACAGACGGAGGCATTAGAAGGTCGTGCTGGGGTTTGCAACTTTCCGAACACCTTTACGAAGCTTTTCCGTTCGCGTACTGAATGCACGGCCCCGTCGTTCCGCCCGATTGTTAATGGTCCAGGAGCTGCATGAGACAACACTCCTCGCCATCGCTCCGCGCTATGTCCAGTCACACATGGCACTGCGCCTGCGCACAATTTCCTGTTCTGTGACCGGGGGACAGTTACTGCTGTTTGGCATTCTGGGACTTTAGGCTGCCATAGAAAATTTCAGATACATTGTATTACGTGGCGGGTTCGGTTAGCTGAATTCATTGCATGACTTCGCATTCTAACGGTTCTTTCGGATAAAGGGCACAAGTGCAATTTTAATATAATAAAATGTGAGGCTGGATGAACACAGCAGGCCAAGCAGCATCTCAGGAGCATAAAAGCTGACGTTTCGGGCCTAGACCCTTCATCAGAGAGGGGGATGGGGAGAGGGAAATGGAATAAATAGGGAGAGAGGGGGAGGCGGACCGAAGATGGAGAGTAAAGAAGATAGGTGGAGAGAGTGTAGGTGGGGAGGTAGGGAGGGGATAAGTCAGTCCAGGGAAGACGGACAGGTGGAGAGTGGTCTCTCCGGAAAGCTGACAGGGGAGGGGATGGAAAAATGTCTTGGGTGGTGGGGTCGGATTTTAGATGGCGGAAGTGTCGGAGGATAATGCGTTGTATCCGCAGGTTGGTAGGGTGGTGTGTGAGAATGAGGGGGATCCTCTTGGGGCGGTTGTGGCGGGGGCGGGGTGTGAGGGATGTGTTGCGGGAAATACGGGAGACGCGGTCAAGGGCGTTCTCGATCACTGTGGGGGGAAAGTTGCAGTCCTTAAAGAACTTGGACATCTGGGATGTGCGGGAGTGGAATGTCTTATCGTGGGAGCAGATGCGGCGGAGGCGGAGGAATTGGGAATAGGGGATGGAATTTTTGCAGGAGGGTGGGTGGGAGGAGAATAGAATACACCCCGCCCCCGCCACAACCGCCCCAAGAGGATCCCCCTCATTCTCACACACCACCCTACCAACCTCCGGATACAACGCATTATCCTCCGACACTTCCGCCATCTAAAATCCGACCCCACCACCCAAGACATTTTTCCATCCCCTCCCCTGTCAGCTTTCCGGAGAGACCACTCTCTCCGTGACTCCCTTGTTCGCTCCACACTGCCCTCCAACCCCACCACACCCGGCACCTTCCCCTGCAACCGCAGGAAATGCTACACTTGTCCCCACACCTCCTCCCTCACGCCCATCCCAGGCCCCAAGATGACATTCCACATTAAGCAGAGGTTCACCTGCACATCCGCCAATGTGGTATACTGCATCCACTGTACCCGGTGCGGCTTCCTCTACATTGGGGAAACCAAGCGGAGGCTTGGAGACCGCTTTGCAGAACACCTCCACTCAGTTCGCAACAAACAACTGCACCTCACAGTCGCAAACCATTTCCACTCCCCCTCCCATTCTCTAGATGACATGTCCATCATGGGCCTCCTGCAGTGCCACAATGATGCCACCCGAAGGTTGCAGGAACAGCAACTCATATTCCGCCTGGGAACCCTGCAGCCATACGGTATCAATGTGGACTTGACCAGTTTCAAAATCTCCCCTTCCCCTACTGCATCCCTAAACCAGCCCAGTTCATCCCCTCCCCCCACTGCACCACACAACCAGCCCAGCTCTTCCCCCCCACCCACTGCATCCCAAAACCAGTCCAACCTGTCTCTGCCTCCCTAACCGGTTCTTCCTCTCACCCATCCCTTCCTCCCACCCCAAGCCGCACCCCCAGCTACCTACTAACCTCATCCCACCTCCTTGACCTGTCCGTCTTCCCTGGACTGACCTATCCCCTCCCTACCTCCCCACCTACACTCTCTCCACCTATCTTCTTTACTCTCCATCTTCGGTCCGCCTCCCCCTCTCTCCCTATTTCTTCCAGTTCCCTCTCCCCATCCCCCTCTCTGATGAAGGGTCTAGGCCCGAAACGTCAGCTTTTGTGCTCCTGAGATGCTGCTTGGCCTGCTGTGTTCATCCAGCCTCACATTTTATTATCTTGGAATTCTCCAGCATCTGCAGTTCCCATTATCTCTGATGCAATTTTAATATGTTTTCTCACATAACAAACGCATAAACATTCACTGCATTCCAAGTGTGGCCTGATTAGTGCCTTGTATAATTGGATAGGATTCCTTGGAAGCCTCTAGCTCTCATTTATTTCATTTTCTCTTAACAGATAGGAACTGTAGTAACGAAGAGACGCAGCAGAGAGGAGAGTTGGGAGAAAACTGGGAGCTGTGGATGGAAATAATAGAGATGGATTTCAACCCATGGAGTAATGGACTTGCGTGTCCAGCATTTACAATTTTGTGTTAGCCGGAGAAGCAAATAAAAAAAAACAAATTGTCTGTTCTGAATTTCCACCCTGTGCTGAGAGTAATGTCATTTGCAAACTGCTTTTATATGAAATTTGAAAGGGAAAGTTTACAGATGCATATCTCAAATCAATTACCGCATTAAGTTCTGACAGAATCTCTTAAATCATCACGAACTACATATGACTTAGTTTTGAGATGAAAAGAGAACTGTTTAACAACTTATACAACGAGAACAAAAAAGGTCCCAAATTCATGAGCTTTTTGTTTCAGAATTCCAATATTCGCAGTTCTTTATTTTATTTAAGTATTTGTTTTCCCTCTGGCTCCATCATGTATTGCACAACAGCAAGACTGACTCAATAAAAAGGCAAAGTCGCCAAATTCTAACTGAAATTGAGGGCTGTTCACCTAAATAAGAAGGTCACCGTGAATCTGGCAAGGGGAACGTTGCAATGCAACGGTAAACTCAGACATTGCAGGAATTAAGACCAAGATTCTGAAATCAGTCATCCAGCCAGCTGAGTTAACCAACCCTCCCGATTGGAATACAATAGCGCCGAGATTCAATTTGTGACTCGAATACACAGGAGAGGTGGCGGTGGGGACTAAAGATCAAAGGGTCAAAATACTGATGAGAATGGATTCAACAAACCTAACAGTCAATTGGAAGGTTTTAATTCATTAATGTGTACATGCAAATCCCCGAATTCCTGTCAAGTCACTGCCTTGAGAGGTTTTGTCAGTGCAAAGAAGAGAAGACCTTTTAGGTTAGACGATGGATGTTAGCTTTGAGACCTTGTTTAGAATCCGTTTGTGTTTGTGTTTTGGTTTGGAGTCAGACTGGTTTTATTTCTCAAACCGGAAATTAGAAAACGCCACATTGACTATCTATAAATGGTGTGTTTTATGAACAAAATTGAATGTACCTGCAGATCCGAATTTACACCACATATTTATAATGTGTGTGTGAGAGAGAGAGCGATAGATGGATTATAACCTGACGTCGTTTGATTACTGAGACTGTCCAACTCAGTGCAAAACCGGCAGCTCCTCATCATATGTTCATAGAACAGTGCGCTGGCTCAATTTTGCGTATTACTGGAGCATGCGCGAGATTGACCACGGTGGGTGACAGAAAAGTTTTATGAAGATGTTGCGTAAGCCGTAAATCCGAATACCCCCTTCCAATGCCGCCGTTTTCCCCCGCTCCCGTAATTTAGAGCCAGGTCCATTGCCGCTGTCTTGATATGAAATGAGGAGCCGCAGGGCGCAGATGCGGCGGTAACGTACGCTGGACCGTGCACGTGTCTCTGTCATCTTTTTACGTGGCGATCTCGTTCATGTGTTCGAGGAACTTGTGACGAATTGTTCAGGATCAGTTTCTGCGTGGTTTTTGTTTTGGACAACTTGTAAGTAGGTGCGTGCATGGCAGATGAAATGCAAACAAATTAGAATAAATTAGTTGTTTTTCTTTTCCACATAGTTGCAACTCATCCGCCACGACCAGGTTTTCCAAACTGAACTAATCCCGTTGCCTGCATTTGGCCTAAATTCTTCTCAACCTTTCCAATTTGTGAACCTGTCGAAAAGCATTTTAAAAATTGTAAATGGACACGCCTCTTCCAATTCCTCTAGTATCTCATTCCATATATGCACAATATGCTGTGTGAGAAAGTTGCCTCTTTGGTCTGTTTTAAATCTTTTCCTTTCACCTTAAATTTTTGCCTTCTAGTTCTGAATTTCCGCCACCTGCGAGAAAAGACTTTGGTTATTCACCTTATTTCTGCCCTCATGAAGAAAGTCCCTGTCTATCCAGTCTCTCCTTAAATCTCAATATTGTCCAATTTTGATAACATCTCTGCAAACTATCTGGTTGAATAACATCTTTTCTCAATTAGGGTGACTGAAATTGTGTACAGTATCTCAAATGTGGCCTTAGCAGTGTTTTACAGTGTCTCTGAGTGAGTATGTGATGGTATGTGGGTGGGTGACTGAGAGTAGTGTGCGAATGTGTCTTTGTGCGCGCGTGCACACACACACACACTAGGCCAATGTTAACAGGCTAAACATTTTGAACAAGTTATTCATAATCACATCTACATCTCAGTAACTCTTCTTCCTTTGGTTGTCCCTGTCCTCTGACAGTACAACACTCCCTCAACACTGATCCTCCAGAAGTGTGGCATTCCCTCGTTACTAATCCTCTGACACTGCAGCGCTTCCTCAGCACCGTCCAACACTGTGTGACACAACCTGAGCACTGACCCTGATAGTGCAATGGTCCCTGAAATAATGTTCAAACATATTTATTTCCTCGTGAACTGCAGTGTCTGCTGCCTGTCCCTCGTGACCTTTTCTGAGGCTGGTTAAGTGTCATCCATATGACAGTGGAACTGGAGTCACGTGGAGTAATATTCTGTGTAATCTACCTGTGTAAGTGAAGGGACCCCATTATTCCTAGTCCTGATTCCAGGCCTGGGAAGTCACTGCTGTGCAGGAGAAAAAGACAGGGGAGGGGGAAAATGTTACCAAGGAGGCTTGATTGGATGACAACTGATTGTGTAGAGGACATGAATGGACAAGATGAGGTTCCTGAGTCACTGCTGTGAGATTCTCAGTCACTGTCACAGGCAGGCCAATTCAAATCACAATTCTGAAATTAGCTTCAATTCCAAAAGATGTGCTGCTCCTTTCACAGTGATGTTTCCAAAAACAGCCCCTTCCTCAATTGAGCTAGTGTTATTTAAAAACAGTGATTTCATCAGCCATTTCCTCAGGAAACAAAACCGTTGCAATTTCTGGAAAAACTCTTCTGACAGCAGTATTCGAGTTAGTAATTACATTGACATGGAAATAATGACCATACATACAGCTACAATGGAACTATACATATAGGATGTCAGCTCTGATAGTGTAGCAATCTCTTAGAACTAACGCTCTGACAGTGCGGCCCTCCCTCAGCACCAACTGTGCGGCAGTCTGTCACTCTTTCCTGATGCTGGAGAATCTGAACCTGAGCTTTGTATTTGGCAAAGACTTATCTCTCTGTGTCTCCATCTTAATGAATTTTGGGCATGATGTGATGTCGAACACTTCTCCCATTGTCTTCACCTTCATGCCCGTATCTTTTGACAAGAGCCCTGTCCCCATCCCACAGATCTCTTCACACATCTGCAAAACTCTCCCTCTACATGCACCCTCTGGCTGGCCTTTTACCTGCACTCAACAGTTCTCAATGAACATAGAACATTACAGCGCAGCACAGGCCCTTTGGCTATCGATGTTGTGCCGACCTGTGAAACCAATCTGAAGCCTATCTAACCTACACTATTCTATTATCATCCATATGTTTATCCAGTGACCATTTGAATTACTTTAAAGTTGGCGAGTCTACTCCTGTTGCAGGCAGTGCATTCCACACCCTTAATACTATCTGAGCAAAGAACCTACCTCTGACTTCTGTCCTATATCTATCACCCCTCAATTTAAAGCTATGTCCACTCGTACTAGCCATCACCATCTAAGGAAAAAGGCTCTCACTGTCCACCCTATCTAATCCTCTGATCATCTTGTATGTCTGTATTAAATCGCCTCTTAACCTTTTTCTCTCTAATGAAAACAGCCTCAATAGTCGTCAAGCCTTTCCTCCATACCAGGCAACATCCTGGTAAATCATAATTGTGTAACATTGGTCACCTCTATTTCTCTGCCCACCTCACCCAATCCAACCTATCTCTCTCTCGCTGAATTGACCTCTGCAATAGCTCCAACCCTAATTGTTATTAAACCTGTCAATAAGGCCGGTGCTGTTGAGCGCAGGCGTACCAACCTCTATGTTGCAGAGGCTGAGCATCGGCTCTCAATACCTTGTCCTATCTCCCCCTGGACAATGATCCCACCATGGAACATCAGGCCATTGTATCAACTACGGTCACTAATCTCATATCATTTGGTAATCTTCCCCGACTGACTCCAAGCCAATAGTCCCTATCCCTGCACAGCTCACTTCTACCTCATTCTGAAAATCCACAAACAGGCCTGCCCAGGCAGACACATTGTGTCAGCCTGTTCCTACCACACAGAACACATCTCTTCCTTACTTGAGATAATGGGAACTGCAGATGCTGGAGAATCCAAAATAACAAAGTGTGGAGCTGGATGAACACAGCAAGCCAAGCAGCATCTCAGGAGCAGAAAAGCTGACGTTTCGGGCCTAGACCCTTCATCAGAGAGGGGGATGGGGAGAGGGTTCTGGAATAAATAGGGAGAGAGGGGGAGGCGGACTGAAGATGGAGAGAAAAAAAGATAGGTGGAGAGGCCCAGGATGAGGCATTCCACTCTCGCACGTCCCAAATGTCCACGTTCTTCAAGGACCGCAACTCCCCCCTCCCCCCCCGCCCCCGCAGTGGTTGAGAATGGCCTTGACCGCATTTCCCGCAACACATCCCTCACACCCCACCCCCGCCACAACCGCCCTAAGAGGATCCCCCTCGTTCTCGCAAACCACCCCACCAACCTCCGGATACAATGCATCATCCTCCGATACTTCCACCATGTACAATCCGACCGCACCACCCAAGACATTTTTCCGTCCCCGCCCTTGTCTTCCTTCCGGAGAGACCACTCTCTCCGTGACTCCCTTGTCTGCTCCACACTCCCCTCCAACCCCACCACACCTGGCACCTTCCCCTGCAACCTCAGGAAGTGCTACACTTGCCCCCACACCTCCTCCGTCACCCCCATCCCAGGCCCCAAGATGACTTTCCATATTAAGCAGAGGTTCACCTGCACCTCTGCCAATGTGGTATACTGCATCCACTGTACCCGGTGTGGCTACCTCTACATCGGGGAAACCAAGCTGAGGCTTGGGGACCGCTTTGCAGAACACCTCCGCTCGGTTCGCAATAAACAACTGCACCTCCCAGTTGCAAACCATTTCCACTCCCTCCCATTCTTTAGATGACATGTCCATCATGGGCCTCCTGCAGTGCCACAATGATGCCACCCGAAGGTTGCAGGAACAGGAACTCATATTCCGCTTGGGAACCCTGCAGCCCAATGGTATCAATGTGGACTTCACCAGCTTCAAAATCTCCCCTTCCCCCACTGCATCCCAAAACCAGCCCAGTTCGTCCCCTCCCCCCACTGCACCACACAACCAGCCCAGCTCTTCCCCTCCACCCACTGCATCCCAAAACCAGTCCAACCTGTCCCTGCCTCCCTAACCTGTTCTTCGTCTCATCCATCCCTTCCTCCCACCCCAAGCCGCACCTCCATCTCCTACCTACTAACCTCATCCCACCTCCTTGACCTGTCCGTCTTCCCTGGACTGACCTATCCCCTCCCTACCTCCACACCTATACTCTCCTCTCCACCTATCTTCTTTTGTCTCCATCTTCGGTCCGCCTCCCCCTCTCTCCCTATTTATTCCAGAACCCTCACCCCATCTCCCTCTCTGATGAAGGGTCTAGGCCGGAAACGTCAGCTTTTGTGCTCCTGAGATGCTGCTTGGCCTGCTGTGTTCATCCCGCCTCACATTTTATTATCTTGGATTCTCCAGCATCTGCAGTTCCCATTATCACTTCACAAGACTGTGGCCTGGATTGGAGCATTTCAGCTATGAAGAGGGGCTGGATAATTTACTTTATTTACTTTGGAGCTGGTTGAGGGCAGCACCTAATAGGTTAAGAAGAATGTGAACAGGGGTGAATAGGAATGTGTTTCCCTAAGTTGAAGGGCCAAAAGCAATAACAATAACAATTTTAAGATGAAAGGCTTAGAGAGGATTTGGAAATAAAATGTTTTCAGTGAGAAGGTGGTCGCGGTCTGGAATGGGCTGCCTGGGAGGTTAGTTGAGGTGGGTTGCCTTGCAACCTTTTAAAAAATACCTGGATAAACACTTGGAGTGTCATAAGATTCAAGGCTAGAAGGTGGGACCAAAGTAGGTATTGGCATTTTTTTTGGTGGTATGGATTTGATTGACCAAAGGACATCTTCTGTATCCTACAGTTCTATGAAATGAAGTGGCAGATTCACAGGAGGCTGGAAGTCGAGGATTAGAGAAATTGCATATGATTTTCAAACAGAAGTTTGTAGGAGAGGGAAGAGTGAGAATTTTAAGAGGCATTTGCAAACACAACCCAAAAAGGGGCTGTTAGAAATCCATGCCTTTCAACAAAGTGATTAGAAAATGGGGAAATTGCACGATCCCTTGCACACCACTGGCTGAACGAGACATTCAAAGGAAGTAATACGTATTGAACTCCTACAAAAATAAGACGTGAATGTCAGGTTAATATGAATCAGTTGATACATGAATTCAGCTTAATTAGATCACCTACACTGTAGAAACAAGCCCTTCGGCCCAACAAGTCCAAACTGCCCATTGAAGCATCCCCCTATAACCCACACACCCCTAAACGCTACAGGCAATTTAGCATGGCTGATCCACCTAGCCTACACATCTTTGGACCGTGGAATGAAACCCGTGCAGGCACAGGGAGAATGTGTAAACTCCACACAGACAGTTGCCTGAGGCTTGAATTGAACCTGGGTCCCTGGCACTATGAGGCTGCAGTGCTAACCACTGAACCACCATGCCGCCCTAATGAAAACATCTAATGTTTTCAAATTAAGAAATATTCTGTCACCACTGTCAAAGTGTTCTCTGGGTTGGGCTCTGGTGTTAACTATGTGAAACATCTGTTCTATCTCCTCCTGTTAGTTTTGTTTCATGCGTTCTGACTAAAAGCCTATCAGAATTTTTAGCATCTTTACTGAATCTTCTTTTAACCTTCCTTGCTAAAAGAACAACCCAGCCTTTCTAAAAGCTTAACTTTGTTCATTATTCCACTATCTCCTCCAAGAGATGTGTCTGGTGTCACGGCTCACTGCAGTAGTGCCCCGGAAATCAAACCTCATTATTTCTAGAGTTGTTACAAAAGTAAAAGATTTTAAATAGGTTTTAAAGTGATATACAAACAACGAAACGCAAGATTTTCATCCATTCTTTAACATCTACCCCCCCCCGCCCCCCCGCACGTAGAATCTCATCCACTTTTAGCAGTTCTTATACCTTTAACTTATTTTAAACTTTTACACAAAGGATTATTTATTGTCACATGTCTTTTGTTGCAAAACAGTGAAAAATGTTGTTTAACATTGTCCAGTGCTATCTTAAAACACTGAAAAATAAGCGAAAACATTGAATATGAAGATTTTCTGAAGAAGGGTCTCAACCCAAAACGTCAACTTTCCTGCTCCTCTGATGCTGCTTGTGTTCATCCAGCTTCACACGGTCTTATCTCAGATTCTCCAGCATTGGCAGTTCTTACTATCTCTGAATATAAAGGCATGATAGTTTTAAAAATAGTCTTCAACTTTACAGTCCTTGTTGTTAAGTACTCCTCCATGGACCATGGGCCTTGTGGCCAGACATGAGTTCCCCTCACTGCACTGCTGCTGGAACAAAAGTCACAGACAATGCCTCTGCAATTACATTGCATTTTTTAGAAATTTAATTTATCTTCCATTAAGTGGTTGAAACAAAGCATTCCTTCCCCACACCGACATGATCTGTGCACCAAACCCATGTGCACCTTTCCCACTCTCTCATACTCCATACACTAAGCCTACGTGCTCCGTACACTACCCGCCCTCTCACGCTCCTACCTACTTTCAAACGTTCCATGCACCTTTAGCCTGCAGTTTCTGAAACTCCCAACACACTGAGAAGAAAGCCCAAATCCTAGATGTATATTCTCACTGCTCCACTCACATCTCCCTCAGGATCCAGGGTTGAGCCAGCTGCCAAGTAAGAAGGGAGCCAACCAAAGTTTTGAAATTCTCTTCCTATACCTTTTGTGCCTCTCTTTCCTCCAAGATACTCCATAAAAACGGACGCTCTGTCATGTATTGACTACCTTAGTGGTTCAGAGTCAAATCCTCATTGACCCTTCTCGTTGCTTTACTTAAATGTTCCATATCCCAGCCAGTTATTGGAACATCACTGAAAAATAGAAAATGGAAACCGGGGTAGACCATTTGCCCCGTTTGAGCCTGCTCTCCCATTCTATAGTTGACCATGCAAAATAGGAAGTATCTTTTTCCCACTTTCTCTTCTTGCCCTTTGATCCTTGTAGCCCTAAGAACTATAATTTAACACCTCCCTGAAAGGTTCATGGTTTGACCTCATGGATCAGCCGTGCTAAATTATCTGCAGTGTTCAGGGGTGGGTGGGTTATAGGGGGATGCTTCAATGGGCAGTTTGGACTTGTTGGGCCGAAGGGCTTGTTTCTACAGTGTAGGTGATCTAATCAAGCTGAAATCATGTATCAACTGATTCATATGGCAGAGAATTCCACAGGCTTACCAGTCTCTGAGCGAAGAAATTTTTCATCTCAATCCTAAATGGCCTACACTGGATCTTTAGACTGAGACCCCTGGTTCTGGACTCCCTGGACATCTGAATCATCCTTCCTCCATTTACCATGTCTAGTCCTGTTAGAATTTTATAAATTTCCGAGATCTTCCCTCATTTTCTAAACTCTAGGGTTAGCAACCATCTAGAACACCTAGTAGTTATTCACATCCTTAATGTTTTTATTATTTACTCTGAAAGAAGGCACCTCTGATCATGAGGTACATCCTTGATTCTGAACTGGAGAGTCAGCCTACATTAGTATACTCCAGCCCTTGGACTGGGACTTAAATCCTCAATTCAACTCAGACCACAGATGCAGTACCACAGTGGAAACGTGCAATGAATAATGGGGAGATTTTGGCTGCCAGATTGGTGAAGCTGAAACTGTTCAACTTAGATAATCGTACAGAATCCCTATATCGTGAAGGCAGGTTATATGGCCCATTGAGGCCACACCAACCCTCCTAAGAGCATTCCACTCAGACCTCTCCTATCCCTAAAACTCAGTATTTGCCATGGCAAACCCACCTAGCATACATGTACCTTGATACTGTGGGCAATTTAGCACAGCCAATCCACCTAACCTGCACATCTTCAGAGTGTGTGAGGAAACCAGAGCACCCAGGGGAACCCAGCAGACATGGGCAGAATGTGCGAACTCCACACAGGCAGTCACCCGACGCTTGAGTCAAACCTGGGTTCAGGTGCTGTGTGGGCACTGAGCCACTGTGCTGCCCCCTTGGAGCAAAGAAGATCAAGGAAAGATTTCACGGAAGTGTTGAGATTACGACAGCTAGGTTTAGGTGAGGGAATGAAGTAACGTTGCTCCCACTTACTGATGGGGCGAACACAAGGGAACTCAGTTAGGAGTTTAGGTCATGGGGAGAAACAAAGAGGAAAATTCTTTATGTAACAGATGGTGACCCTGGAACTCCCTGGCTTTCAGTAGTGAAAGCGGTGATGAGCAATGATTTCAAAAGGACATTTGAAGGATTTAAACTTTCAGGCTTACAGGTTGGAGTGGAGTTGATTGGATGACTGTGGAAAGCTGGCATGGATGTAATGGGCTGTAAATAAGAATATCATTGAGTCAAGGCTGACAATGCCAATACGTGCTAGTGAAGTTATGTGAATAGGGAATGAGGATCCTAAAAGAATGTTCACGATCCATGGGTTTTTGATGAGAATTGAAGAGGCTCCAAAGTCTTGACGCAGTTGGTATGTTGCAGTAGACCAGCTCTGGCCTGGTTCAAACAGCTATTCGCACATTGATTTCACCATCTCCACGAATGTTCAGCTCAAACCCGCAAGTGCAAAGGCTGCTCGAACTGTGGTTTTCACACCCTAAACCCACTTGCATGTGTGAACAGAGAAAGGAGCATGTTTAGTGTTAGTGAGATGCCACAAGACACTTTCAAAAATTGCAGCAAAACCCACTTATACTGCTGATCAAAAATAGATCTATGTCTTGTTTCAAATATTAACACTCAGTGAATAAGCAGGTTCCTGACATTCCAGCAAGCTTTAATCTCCAGGAGCAGAGTTGGCCGAGAGTAAAGCTCCCATAACACTCTCCCCATCAAACACTCCCAGGACAGGGGCAGCATAGGCTTAGATACAGAGAAAAGCTCCCTCTACTCTTGTAAATTAAACATAAAGCACCCTGTGCAAATTTTTTAAAACTGAAAGTAATGACCCTTTCATTTTTGACTCCATCAAATACTCCCAAGAATCAACAGCTCAGGACTAAATGCAGAGTAAAGCTCCAACTTTGCCTTTCATCTGAAGGTAAACAAAGTAAAGTGTCCCCCCCCCCCCCCCCCACCCCCCCCACCACCCCCCAACACTGTCCCCAGAAATTGTTGCCAGGGCAGGGACGGCGCAGAGTAAAACTCCCTGAACACTGTTCCTATCAAACACTCTGAGGACAAGTATTTGTGCCAGCATGGTGGATTAGTGTTCAGCACTGCTGCTTCACAGCGCTAGAGACCCGGGTTCAATTCACCCTCGGGTGACTGTCTGTGTGGAGTTTGCACATTCTGCCTATGTCTGTGTGATATGCAGGCTAGGTGGATTGGCCATGCTAAATTGCCTGAAATGTTCAGGGATGTGTAGATTAGGTGGGTTATAGGGGGTTGGGTTTGTGTGGGTGCTCTGAGGGTCAGTGTGGACTTATTGGGCCAAAGGGCCTGTTTCCACCTTGTAGGAATTCTACGGAGTTATAGCATGGGTGTCAGGTACAATTTGAAGCACTCCATACTCTTTTATTTGAGGAATATGGCAAGTAAGGCTGATGAATTTAAGGTTTGGATTAATACATATAATTGCAATGCTGTAGATATTTTGTTAAGAAGTATATGCCTGGCAGCTTAACGTTCCTGGATTGAGATGCTTCAGGTGAGATAGACTCGATGGGCCAAATGGCTTGCTTCCACACTGTAGGGATTGTATGTTTATGCTCAGAAGTAGGGGCTGAGACCTCAGTAGGCACTCAGCTCAGTCACGGGGCACTGCATTGTTGAGTTTGGATCCCCCTCCCTACGGGGGTTTAGGGGGATCTTGTTCCCAGGGAGGTGGTTGTGTCCCTGGATTCTTCCGGTTCCCCCTATCCAGAAGCATGGCACTTTTACCAGGAGGGTGCGGGAATCAAAGGAAGAGTCCATTTCTCCTGTTTCCCACTGCCCACCCTCTGTCCCCCATTCCTGTGAGTTATCTTCAACAGGTCTGGGGCCATATAAGGGATAAAGAGAAGGTGGGAACACCTGCTCTTTCCCATACCAAACATTGAGGGGCCCTGGGCTTCAAAATCTGCACTCACATGCAGGGCCCAGAGTGGCAATTTTAAAATTAGGTCCCATACCAGGATGGGGGCTAATGGTTTTAGGGTAACCCAGGAAATCTTAAGCTAAGGGGACCATGAAGGGAAGCCACAGCGGCCTTGGAGGCAGCTTAGTCCTTTCGAAGGTGACCCTGCCATCTTACAGGTGTGTCACTGCACACTGACCACCAACCAAAATACTCAGTACACGGTTCCCTTGTGTTCCACCGTGAACCCACCCTCCAGGACCTCCTCCCAAACCAGGCAGATAAATATGTTGAAGGTGGGCCTCCTGTAGACCTAGATGCGAGGGCACCAGCTCCAATCTCATCTCCCCAAGCCAGAGGAGGTGCAAGAGAAGGAGATCTGTTGGTACAAAGGATGGGATATTCATTGAAATGATTCTCAGAGTAATAGACTTCAGAGGGTTGATGGGCAAGCATGTCCATCCGTAGTGAACCTCTCCTCCAGGGCAATGTGCACAGTCCAGTCGGTCCTCGGGAGGAATGCTGTCTTCGCCTTATAAGACCCTAAGACATAGGAGTGGAAGTAAGGCTATTCGGCCCATCGGGTCCACTCTGCCATTTAACCATGGCTGATAGGCATTTCAACTCCTCTTACCCGCACTCTCCCTGTAGCCCTTAATTCCTTGTGAAATCAAGAATTTATCAATCTCTGCCTTGAAGACATTTAACATCCCGACCTCTAATGCGTTCCATGGCAATGAATTCCACAGACCCACCACTCTCTGGCTGAAGAAATGTCATCTCATTAAGTGGTGTCCTGCAGGGTTCAGTGTTGGGGCCACATCTGTTCACTTTAGAAATTAATGATCTGGATGAAGGGACTGGGGGCATTCTGGCGAAATTTGCCGATGATGCGAAGATAGGTGGACAGGCAGGTTGTACTGAGGAGGTGAGGAGGCTGCGGAAAGATTTAGACAGTTTAGGAGAGTGGTCCAGGAAATGGCTGATGAAATTCAATGTGCGCAAATGCAAGGTCTTGCACTTTGGAAAAAAGAATACAGACGTGGACTATTTTCTAACCGGTGAGAAAATTCATAAAGCTGAAATACAAAGGGATCTGGGAGTGCTAGTCCAGGATTCTATAAAGGTTAACTTGCAGGTTGAGTCTGTGATTAAGAAAGTGAATGTAATGTTGTCATTTATCGCAAGAGGGTTGGAATATAAAAGCAGCGATGTGCTTCTGAGACTTTATAAAGCTCTAGTTAGGCCCCATTTAGAATACTGTGTCCAATTTTGGGCCCCACACCTCAGGAAGGACATACTGACACTGGAGCATGTCCAGCGGAGATTCACACGGATGATCCCTGGAATGGTAGGCCTAACATATTAATGGCTGAGGATCCTGGGATTGTATTCACTAGAAACTAGTGAGCCTGACATCAGTGGTGGGTACGTTATTGGAGGGGATTCTGAGGGACAGGGTTTACATTTATTTGGAAAGGCAAAGACTGATTAGGGACAGTCAACACGGCATTGTGCATGGGAAATTGTGTCTCACTAATTTGATGGAGATTTTTGAAGAAGTGACAAAGAAGATACATGAAGGTAGAAGAGTGGATGTTGCCTGTATGGACTTCAAGGCATTTGACAAGGTTTGAAAAAGGAGACTGATTAGCAAAGTTAGATCACAGAATCTAGGGAGATCCAGCCATTTGCTACAAAATTGGCTTGAAGGTAGGAGGAAGAGGGTGGTGGTGGAGGATTGCTTTTCAGACTGGAGGCCTGTGATCAGCAGTGGGCTGCAAGGATTGGTCCTGGGTCTCTTCCTTTTTGTCATTTACATGAATGATTTGAATGTGAATATAGGGTGTATGGTTGGTAAATTTGCAGATTACACCAAAATTGGTGGTGTACTGGATGATAAAGAAGGTTAACTCAGAGTAAAATGGGATCTTGATCAGAAGGGTAAATGGCCCAAGGAATGGCAGATGGAGTTTAATTTAGATAAGTGTGAGACGCTGCACTTTGTTATGCAAATCAGGGCAGGACTTATACACTTAATGGTAAGATCCTTTCTATGTTCTATGTTCTAATTTAGAAGGTTGAGGGGAGATCTAATAGAAACTTACAAGATAATGCATGGCTTAGAAAGGGTGGACGCTGGGAAGTTGTTTCCGTTAGGCGGGGAGATGAGGACCTGTGGGCACCTCAGATTCAGAGATATCTCACATTGGTGGGGGCGCCAACTACACCTTGCCAAGGCCTATGCTGTTTAGTTACCAGGGAAAGGGGTGATGAGGCCCCCAGAAGGGCAGGGGCAGGGGCAGAAGACACTATAGCCTCATAGGTATGGCTGGGCCCAGTTGCAAATGTCGAAGTTGATAGGCCTGCCATCACCATCCCTCCCAAAGGACCACCATCAGCCCTTTTTCCAAACAGCAGAAAGGCTTTTCCAGAGTGTTCACTGGTCCAGTTCTTCAGGCAGCACTGTCCTCATTCCCCAGGCTTCAGGCAGTAACTGCCATCCAAACGCCAGATCCTAAAATCAGTCCAAGTCAATGGCAGCAACAGGAGATGGCCTAGGCCACAGTTAGGGTCCAGATCAACGTAGGCATGTGGGGAGTAGGCTGAAGGGACTGTTTCTGTACTGTATGGCTCTATAGACCAAAACCTCACTCAATACTGTTGTCAGAAGCCAAGATTTGGGTTAAGGATTGTAATGCTTAGACAAGTGGTTTTCCTGAGGGAAGTACTCCTGACCTCAGTGTTTCTTCATTTTTCTCAGTGATTTATGCAAATAAGAGCAGAGCATTGTAGATCCAGGATTGATGTATGTTTTCAAGCACACTGCAGATGGTAGCAACTGATTGTAATTATTTTGAGCTGTGCATCCTATTGCTCCTTAAATTCACTTAAAATTAAAAACAATTCCCTAATGTTTTAATTATTTCTAACAGCAATTTCTGCAAAGAGGAGGACCGTGAGATGGGCAGTCAGCAGTACTAGTGGAAAGGGAAAGAGAAGCCAGATATTGAGAGTAATCGTCCCTCTCATTTGTGGATAAAAAGCTACTCATCAGATGTGAAGTGCTCTGTGTTGCCAGGTGTGGGGCAGGCCTGTTCCATTCCTCCCTTCTGCACCAGAGTGAACATCTGCATTATCTTCCATCTGATCTGGTAGTTGCAGATGGACTGTGTTCGTAGGAATGCAATGCTCAATCCTCAAGACAAAGGGGCATAATTCAAATCCACTGTCATCCCCACCCTCATGGCCACTGCTGCTGCATCAAGCTGTGCGTTCATCCACATTACTCGTGTCAAGCCATGCTGAGGTGTTGCCTGTCCCTGGGGTTCTGAAGGATGACTCTGGCCATGTTTTTCCAGAAACGTTCCAAGTAGTTGGACTGTAGTGCATCACCTGCTGTTGTGGAAGGCTTTGTTTGGAAGAAATCCCTTTGACCACAAGTTCAGGCAGTAGTTAGCATGTCACGTTCTCGAGGTCCCACAGACAAAGGAGAAGCTTAATCCTGTCGGGTGGTTCCCTGAGCAGACTGTCAGTCATTTGGCTGAATGCTCCATCACCAGAGATTTCCAACAACTAGCAAATCTTGGCTGGTGATGAGCAAGGCACTACCTGTCAGAACATTCGCGCACACCTGGACTCTACACGACAGTGTGTTTCCTTTGAGGTGGTGAAGAGAGCATCATGTATTTCCTGCAGGAGATTTTTTTTTAAAGAACGTCTGGAGAGAGATGCGAAGTTCTATTTTCGAGGCTTGTCTCAAGCTGCTCTGAGACCTAGGACTCTGTGCTCTGTGGACTGTTCCCAGGGACCCATACCGAGACAAATGCCAACTGCACCTGGAGAACTATCAACTTTGTGAAAGATGTATTTTGGACTGCCTGAAAAATGTGAGAAAGGCTTCAGAATCGTGAGTACTGGGCACCTGAAAACTCCTGTTAATACTTTCTTATCCTCCAGATTTAGAGCAGCGAGAATTTGGTTACAGTTAGCCTTTTGAGAGCTTTACTGATAGAGTAGGCAGTCTAACAGAATAAGACTAAAAGTTCTAGTCTAAGATGTCAATTGTAAGTATGAGATGTCAGGAGAGGCCAGCAGAGGAGATTAGGCAGCTTGTTATATTTGGGGAGTTCTGTACGCTGCCGGTGTCCTAGATGACCACAAGTGCAGAAAGTGCGCCCAGCTGCAGAAGCTGGATGTCAGATCTTAGAGCTTGAGCAGCACTTGGGGACTCTATGGTACATCTGCGAGACTGATAGTTTTGTGGATGGCACATTTAGAGAAGTAGTCACACCGCAGCTCAAGTGACAAGAGGAAAGAAAGGTATAGACAATGCTGTTTCAGGAAGGTGGGAAATATGCTGCCCTCTGGCTAGGCATGAAAAGCTAGTCTTATTTCTGAGCATCCAAGGAAATTTGGAGAACTTTACAAATTACCTTAACTTTCTAATTTCTTCGATCAGTGCCCCATTATTGAACAACGCTCGGGAGACAAAGATTTTATACAGTTGTTCTTTTAACTGTCTGTACTGTACAGCATTATCGGTTTAAAACTGGGGCTATCTAAGCCCACCTTCCACGGGTGATTCTCTTCATCGGGGCTGCCACACACAAAATGGAAAACATTTAGTTGATAGCCACATAAAGTTCATCAAATGCATAAAGTTACAAACAAAAGAGCTCAACAAATTCCCCAATCGTGCAGGGACAATGAATTAATATTGATCTTGCAAATCTACCACTGTAATTCTCTATTCCAGTCTCCATCTTACAATTGTCTAAATTCCCCTTAAATTCTTCCAGATGACTTTTCTTTAGCTGTGTGATGGGATCATCTCTGGCTGGGCATTACCCATCCCTTGTTGCCCTTGAGAAGGTGGTGGAAAGTTGTTTTCATGAAGCCCATGTGCTGTAGTTGACCCTTCGGGAGGGAAATCCAGGATTTTGGCCCAGCAAAACTGAAGAAACACTGATATATTTCCAAGTCAGTATGGTGAATTGTTTGGAGGGAACGTTCAAGTGGAGGTGTTTCTATGTATCTGCTACATTTGACCTTCTAGAAGGAAGTGGTCTTAGGTTTGGAAAATGCTATCTCAGCAGCCTTGCTGAGTTCCTGCTGTATAGAATTTCACAGGATCCCTACAATATAGAAACAGGCCATTTGGCCCAATAAGTTCACACCGAGTCTCACCAGAGTATCCCACCCAGACCTAACCACCTTCCCTATCCCTATAACCCTGCATTTCCTATGGCTAATACACCTAACCTATACATCCTTGAACACTCCGCCAATTTAGCATGCCCAATTCAGCTAATTTGCACATCTTTGGACTGTAGGAGGAAACCAGAGCACCCGGAAGAAACCCACACGGACATGGGGAGAATGTTACACAGACAGTTGGTCTGTGGGGCCCCATTGCTAACCACTGAGCCACCATACAGCCCTTCTGGTAGATAGTACCTCTGGTGGATAATACACTCTGCTGCTTCTGAGCATCAGTGATGGATGGAGTGGATGTTTGTGGATGTGGTGCCAATAAAGCAGGCTGCTTTTATGCTGTCAACTACTTCCTGAGGTACTCAGTGTACCAAACTCATTATTTTCTGGGTAAAGAAGATTCTTGTGAATTCACATAGGGCCATAGTAGATAGTTAATGAGGTGATTTTGGTAAAATATGGCCAGAGATTTCACCAGGTCTCAGAATAAACCCTCAAGAATAACGTGATGCAACTGGCATTTAGCCAATAAAACTGTAAGATTCCACCTTACATATCTGGTACAAATTTCAAAATTACTCACGGTGCTGTGGCACTGAATAAAACATAAGCAGCTACAATAGGAACTGCCAGACTGTTTGGTTGCAGAAGGAAATGACAGGCAGGAGGAACAAGAAAAAAGTAAAATGATTAATCCTATCCAATTTCTCACCTATTGCCACTGGTCCTTTAGTGTACAATAACAAAACTTCACTAACTTTCCTTTCATCGAGATAATTTAGTCCCTTCTGAAGAGAAAGAGTGTGGATGTGGTTCGTGTCTGGAATGAACTTCCACAGTAAGTGGTGGATCCGTGTACAGTTGCAGTGTTTAAAAGGCATTTAGATAACTATATGAATAAGAAATATTTGGAGGGATATGGGCCAAGCTCAGGCAAGTAGGGCTATTTTAGTTTGTGATTATAATCGGCATGGACTGGTTGGACAGGATGGCCTGTTTGTCTTCAAAGGCAAACTAATCCAAAACAGAATAAGCTGTGTTCCTGGTCATGTGTTTGTGGATTGCAAATAAGTTGATAAGTTCCCAGGATGAATTTAGATTCTAAATAAAAACTTTTCACAGTGAAGTTTCAATATTGATTGAAAATGAAACAATATTTAGAACAAATACAACTACTGTACATCTCTCTGAACTTGCCAGTAGTTATGAAAGCAGTTGTTCATTTGCTCACCAAACACTTATTCCATGTTGTGCAGATATTTTGTTACCATTCTAGGCAGCAGCATCAGTACGACCTCTAAACGATGCGTTAGTGTTCTGCTCTATTCTGAATTTATATGATCCTCTGGTGTAGCAGGTCTTGTTACTTCCAGTTCTGTTTTTTAGCAGTGGTCTGTATACATGGTCTGTTTCTATAGGTTTGTTAATTGAGAACCAGACCTCCAGAAATTCACTTGCATGTCTGTTGTTCTCCTGTCTTAGTATTGTCATTTTGTCCCAGTCAAACTTATGGCTTCATTGTCAGCGTGTATGAAAGACAAATGAATATTGGTTGTGTCTTGTTACTGCTAGCTGGTGCTCGTGTGGCCTGGTCATCAGTTTCATCCTCATTTGTCTAATGTAATGTTTATTGCACTCACAGCATGGGATTCTGTATATTATGTTTGTCCTGTTTATTGTCAGTATGGCGTCTTTAGCCTTTGATAGCATTGATGTATTGTTGATGTAGGTTTGCAATGTAAACATGATCCTATGTGGTCTAAGAAATGATTGTTGAAATGTAAATAATAATAAAAAAGCAGGAAGTAGAATTGGAACTTGAAACTTCTCAATTAAAAAAGATACTTTTGAACAAATTTAAACATGGCAGGTTGATTATTTTTCAGTAAAGGAATGGTACTTAAAAATCAACCAAAGAATGGTCGTCACCTATTTTGGCAGCTATTAATCTCAGCAGTTATCTGTAAATCAGCATTAATTGGTACATTCTGCATGGAAACACTGCTACCAGAGTGCACATGTCAACCAATCAGCACCCTCCTCTCATACAGTATAAATGTTATTATAATTACGGTCGGTCTGGAATCACACGTAGGCCACACTACATAAAAATGGCAGATTTCCACGCCTTAAGAACCTCAGTGAATCAGACGGGTTTTTACATCAATAACCACTGTTTGATATGTTGATGAGATGTTTATATTTATCAAAATAAATTATTAATATTTTTAAAAAACATTTCAAGATGGGATTTGAGTTAATGTCCCAGAATATTAATTTATACTGGACTATGAGCCTAGTGACACTACACCACCATTTCCCTTTAATAGAGACAAAATCAGTACCATTTTCAGATGAAAGGTTGATAAGATGTTGGGTACAAAGAACAAAAGAACAAAGAAAATTACAGCACAGGAACAGGCCCTTTGGCCCTCCAAGCCTTCGCCGATCCAGATCCTCTACCTAAACCTGTCACCTATTTTCCAAGGATCTGTATCCCTCTGCTCCCCGCCCATTCATGTATCTGTCTAGATACATCTTAAATAATGCTATCGTGCCCGCCTCTACCACTTCCACTGGCAACGTGTTCCAGGCACCCATCACCCTCTGCATAAAAAACTTTCCACGCATATCTCCCTTAAACGTTTCCCCTCTCATCTTGAACTCATGACTCCTAGTAATTGAATCCCCCACTCTGGGAAAAAGCTTCTTGTTATCCACCCTGTCTATACCCCTCATGATTTTGTGGACCTCAATCAGGTCCCCCCTCAACCTCTGTCTTTCTAATGTAAATAATCCTAATCTAATCAACCTCTCTTCATAGCCAGTGCCCTCCATACCAGGCAACATCCTGGTGAATCTCCTCTACACCGTCTCCAAAACATCCATATCCTTTTGGTAATGTAGTGACCAGAACTGTATGCAATATTCCAAATGTGATCTAATGAAGGTCCTAGTCAAATGTAACATGACCTGCCAACTCTTGTACTCAAACTCTGTCCGATGAATGAAAGCATGCCGTCTTGACCACTCTATCGACCTGCCACCTTCAGGGAACAATGGACCTGAACACCCAGATCTCTCTATGCATCGATTTTCCCCAAGGCTTTTCCATTTACAGTAGAGCTCGCTATTGAATTGGATCTTCCAAAATGCATCGCCTTGCATTTGCCTGGATTGAACTCCATCTGCCATTTCTCCGCCCAACTCTCCAATCTATCTACATTCTGTTGCATTCTCTGACAGTTCCCTTAACTATCTGCTACTCCCCCAATCTTTGTGTCATCTGCAAACTTGCTAATCAGACCATCTATACCTTCCTCCACATCATTTATGTATATCACAAACAACAGTGATCCCACACAGATCCCTGTGGAATACCACTGGTCACAGTTCTCTGTTTTGAGAAACTCCCTTCCACGACAACTCTCTGTCTCCTGTTGCCCAGCCAGGGTACTCCTGACTTAAACCATTTGTCAGGGCTTAGAATTATTGCAAAGATGAGTTAGTTCCACAGTTTTTCTAAGGGATAAGAATTAGAATCTGTACAATCCAGACACAGTTGTTTGATCCATCTAACCAGGCGGTACGTTTGTTGTGATTTGGTGATGTACCTTTGATCTTCCACAGTGACCGCATTACTGGCAAGGAGTCTGCGAGTCGTTTCAGGCAGTTCCTGAATGTCAGCCTTGTCCATCAACAGCAGTGAGTTAGAGTTTGTAGAATCAATCACATTGGCTCTGAATTAAGTGAGACAGAGGAGGACGTAAAAAGACTGAGCATGTAGCATGATTAATTAAGAAGTCAATTACTGCAACAAAGAGAGAAGTTATCCTTGAATCCCTACAGTGTGGAAACAGGCCCTTCAGCCCAACAAGCCCACACTGACCCTTGGAGCATCCCACCCAGACCCCTCCTCCTATAGCCCACCTAAACTACACATTCCTGAACACTATGGGCAATTTAGCATGGCCAATCCACCTAACCTGCACATCTTTGCATTGTGGGAGGAAACCAGAGCACCCAACAGAAACCCGTGCAGACTCGGGGAGAATGTGCAAACTCCACACAGACAGTCGCCCCAAGGACAGAATCAAACCCTGTTGCTGTGAGACAGCAGTGCTAACCACTGAGCCACCATGCCGCCCCAAGTTTTCTTGGATGGGTCTTTGTGGGTAGAGCATAGAAATGTTAAGGAGGCAGCTACTTGAATGTAAGTGTATTATAGTCTTCGACCAGGCGGACATCGCTCTCAATGAGGTACTGATCAAGATGGGTTGGGCACATTTCCATGTGACTGACACAAGACTCCCATGCAGGTGCTCTGCTCCCAGCTTCAAAATGGCCGGCTAGCCCCAGGTGGGCAAAGGCCTTGCTGACGAAGTGCAGCATTCCCACTGACACCTGGGAATCACTCGCCAAAGACCGTGCAAAGTGGAGGAGGAGCATTTGTGAAGACTTCAAGCACCTTGAGAGTTGCTTTCAGGAAAAAGTGGAAGGCATGCAGAGACAGTGAAAAGAGTGTACTGCCACATGAACACATCCCACTCATACCTTCCTGTGACCACCTTCTGACCCAAATGTAACAGAACTGCATTGGTGGACTCACCCTGAGTGGAAGGACGGTCATCCCCATTTGTGAGGAACTGCCAGTGAATGAATTATAGACCATCAAAGAGTCAGTGGGAAATAGAAGAACAAAGCTGCAGACAGTTCACAGAGGCTTGTAAGAATAGTAATCAGGTAACTATACTAGGGGATTACAATCTTCCCAACAAAAATTGGGATAGTCAGAGTTAAGGATTTAGAGGGGATGGATTTCTTAAAATGTATCCATGGGAATTTTTTGTGTCAGTTTCTACGGAGAAGGCCAACAAAGGAAGGTGCAGTTAGGTTCTGGGAAAAGAAGCCAGAAAAATGTTCAATATCACAGTGGCAGAACGTTTAGGTGATAGTGACCACAACGTGGTATGGTTCAAATTTGTTCTGGAAGTGGAAGACGATGGCTTGCAAAAGATGGCTTAAAATTGGGGCAGGTAGATTTTATTAAAATAAAGCAGGATCTGGCCCCGCTAGACTGAGAACAGCTCCTTGCGGATAAATATACAGTAGAGCAATGGCAAGCATTCAAAAAGGAGCTAGGTAGGTATAATTCCAACAAGTACCTTCAGAGAGAAATGTAGGAGCAATAAGTTCAGAGAACACTGGATGTCTAGGACAATTCAGAACTGGATAAAAAGAGGAGTACGGCTTTTAGCAAGCATGAAGGGAGTAATTCAGCTGCGGGCCAGAAGGAGTAAAAAAAGTACTGAAGGAAACTTAAGAAAGCAATTAGAAGCGTCAAAAGGGGACATGAGAAAGGACTTGCAAACACGATTAGGGAGAATCTGAAGATATTTTATAGATACATTAAGGAGAAAGGTTAACCGGGGAAAGAGTAGAGCCCATTTGGGACTGATTGTGCAATCTGTGTGTAAAGCACAGGATACTGGAAGGATTTGGAATGAATATTTCTCTTCAGCTTTCCCCCTGGAAAAAGAGACTATGGGTACAGAATTCAGGATAACGGACTGTGAGGAACCTGCATAGTTTGACATCAGAAATGGAGAGATATTGGAGGCTCTGTCGGGCTGAAAAATGGACAAATTACCTGGCCCAGATGATTTTCCTCCCTGGCGGCTGTGGGAAAGCACTGTCATACATTTTTGTTCCTCTCTGACCACAAGGGAAGTGCCAGAGGATTGGAAGACAGCTAATGTGATTCCACCTTTTAAGAAGGGTGGTAGAGATGAATCAGGGAATTACAAACCAGTGAGTGTCACATCAGTAGTAGGGAAACTTTTGAAGAAAATTTTGAATTAAAACCTATTTGGACAGGCATGCGTTAATTAAGGATAGTCAGCATGGCGTTGTCAGAGTTGCAAGGTGATGCACTTTGAAAGAAGAAATAAGATGTCAACAGAGTACGTTATTAGGATAGTTAAGAAGGCGTATGGGGCACTTGCTTTCATCAGTCATAGCTTAAGAGTATAAGGGCAAAGAGGTAATGTTGGCTTTGTACAGAGCATTGGTCAGGCCACAACTAGAGTACTGTGTGCAATTCTGGTCACATCACTACAGGAAGGATGTGATAACACAGGAGGGGGGTACAAAGGAGGTCCACCAAGATGTTGCCTGAAATGGGGAAATTGAGCTATAAAGAGAGATTAGATAGGCTTGGGATAACAAGGTGTAGAGCTGGATGAACACAGCAGGCCAAGCAGCATCAGAGGAGCAGGAAAGCTGATGTTTCGGGTCTGGACCCTTTTTCAGAAATGGCCTGCTGAGTTCATCGAGCTCTACACCTTGTTATCTCAGGTCCTCCAGCATTGGCAATTCCTAATATCTTTAGATAGGCTTGGATTGTTTTCTCAAGTGCAGAGAAGGCTGAGGGGTATCATGATTGAGGTGTATAAGATAAAGAATAGGTATAGGGCGAATAGAGAGCAACTGTTCCCCTTAGTTCAGGGGTCAATCACAAAAGGGCATAGTTTTAGGGCAGAAGATGGAAAGTATTTGGGAGAAAAAGCTTTATTTCACTCAGTGGGTAGTGGGAATCTCGAATGTGTAGCCTGTGAAAGTAGTAGAGACTGGAAACATTGCAACCTGTAAAAAGTGCAACAGACAGCAAAGAAGGTTACCTCACAGTATGAAGGGATCTTGATCAGATGGGCCAATGGGCCAAGGAGTGACAGATGGAGTTAAATTTAGGTAAATATGAGATGTGCACTTTGTAAAGGCATATACACTTAATGGTAAGGTACTGGGGAGTGTTGCTGAACAAAGAGGCCTTGGAGTGTGGGTTCATAGTGCCCTCAAAGTGAATGCAAAGGTCGACAGGATAGTAAAGAGGACGTTTCTATGCTGGCCTTTATTGGTCAGTGCATTGAGTGCCAGAGTTGAGCTGTACAACACATTGATTAGGCCACTTTTGGAGTATTGCATGCATATCTGGTCTCCCTCCTATTGGAAGAATGGTGTGATACCTGAAAGGGTTCAGAAAAGACATTTGCGAGGATGTTGCCGGGTTTGGAGGGAATTGAGCTATATGGAGAGGCTGAATAGGCTAGGATTATTTTCCTTGGAGCTTCAGAGGCTGAGATATGACCTTATAAATGTTTATTAAATCATGGGGGGCAATGGAAAGGGTAATTAGGTATTTTCCCCGTGGTGGCGAAGTCCAAAACTAGAGGGCATAGGGTTAACGTGAGAGGGGCAAGATATAAAAGGAACCTAAGGGGCAGTTTTTTCATACAGAGAGTGGTGTGTGTACGGACTGAGCTGCCAGAGGAAGAGGTGGCAGTTGGTATGATTACAACATTTAGAGCACATCTGGATGAGTATATGAATAGGAAGGGTTTGGAGGATATGGGCCAAATGCTGGCAAAAGAGACTGGATTTATATAGGATATCTGGTTGGCATGGACGATTTGGAATGAAGGATGTGCTGTAATCATTTGGATGAGTACTTCAAATATCCTAACATTGAAGGATATGACCTAGTATTATTGTCACTAGTCTGTTAACCCAGAGACCCAGGTAATGTTCTAGGGACTTGTGTTCAAATTCCACCACAGCAGACGGCAGAACTTGAATTCAATAAAAATCAGTAATTAAGAGTGTAATGGTGATTGTAAATCAATTGTCAGGAGAAACAAACCCAGCTGGTTCACTAATGTCCTGTGCGTAAGGAAATCTGCCAGCCTTACCTGATCTGGCGTACATGTGACTACAGATCTAAGCAAAGTGATTGACTCTTTACTGCTCCCTGAGCAATTAGAGATGGGCAATAAATGCTGGCCTAGCTAATGATGCCCCACATCCCATAAATGAATAGAAAAAAGGGACATGTACAGAAAATTGGGATCAGCAAACGTTTGATTGCAGTTTGGGCAGTACAGACTTGGTGGAAAAGCCTTTTCTGCAGAAGATGAATGTATGAAACTTGATGGTCTTCAAGTCGCCTTCAATCTTTTGTACATTAGCACATTACAAGGTCCAGGATGGATGTTATGGGATGCACTAAAGCTTGAGGCAGCCACTGCAGAACCACCAGAGATAAAAAGAACAAAGAACAAAGAAAATTACAGCACAGGAACAGGCCCTTTGGCCCTCCAAGCCTGCACCGATCGAGACCCCCTGTCTAAACCTGTCATCTATTTTCTAAGGGTCTGTATCCCTTTGCTCCCTGCCTACCATATACCTGTCCAGATACATCTTAAAAGACATCGTGTCTGCGTCTACCTCCGCTGGCAATGCATTCCGGGCACCCACCACCCTCTGCGTAAAGAACTTTGCACGCATATCTCCCTTAAACTTTCCTCCTGTCACTTTGAACTCATTGCCCTCAGTAATTGAGTCCCCCGCTCTGGGGAAAAAGCTTCTTGCTATTCACCCTGTCTATACCCCTCATGATTTTGTAGACTTCAATCAGGACCCCCTCAATCTCTGTCTTTCTTATGAAAATAATCCTAATCTACTCAACCTTTCTTCATAGCTAGCGCCCTCCATACCAGGCAACTTGCTGATGAATCTCCTCTGCGCTCACTCGAAAGCATCCACATCCTTTTGGTAATGTGGCGACCAGAACTGTGTGCAGTATACTAAATATGGCCGAACCAAAGTCTTATTCAACTGTAATATGACATGCCACCTCTTCGATTCAATACACCGTCCAATGAAGGAAAGCATGCCGTGTGCCTTCTCGACCACTGTATTGACCTGTGTTGCCACCTTCAGGGAACAATGGGCCTGAACACCCAGATCTCTCTGAACATCAATTTTCTCCAGGACTTTTCCATTTACTGTATAGTTCACTTGTGAATTGGATCTTCCAAAATGCATCAACTTGCATTTGCCTGGATTGAACTCCATCTGCCATTTATCTGACCAACTCTCCAATCTGTCTCGGGCTTTTCAGCCACAGTACACCAAGTGGCTAGGAACTGTTTAGAGGCAATCAACTGTGTTTCTTACAAAGATTACATATTGTGAGCATTGGGAATTTGAAATTGTAGAAGCATCTCAGGGAGGACGGTGCTGTGGGGAGCAAAGTTTCTTATCATTGTACTTTCTGTAACTTTAAATTTGAAACATTGTGTCATCAGATTGTACCTCAACATGAAATGTCTGTTGTAAATACTAAATTTGTTATAATTGTACTAAGGTACCCTTACAAATTTTATGGATAAAGTACACTTTTAAAAAAGAAACTTGTCTGCCTTGGCAGGAAGATTAGAAAAGCAGAATTTTTGCTCAGGTAAAGAGAGACTGGAGAACTTCGTTGTTCTGAGGGAGGGGCAGCTGTGCAGGTGAGGGTTGGACCTGGGTGCTTTGGTACAGGAATCACATGAAGTTCCTTTGGGCATCTACAAAAAGCAAGGAAAGTAATACATGTGGGGTTTATTACAAAGAATTGGAATAAAGAATTGAAGAAGTTTCACTGCACCTGTCCACGGCCTTAGATCATTTCTGGAGTATTGTGTACAAATTTGGACTCTTCATCTGAGAAAAGATACATTTGTGGGTAGAAGTCGTTCAGAGAATGTTGACTTGACTCATTCCTGGGATGGGGGTTAGGGTTCTCCAACTAGTAATGGTTGAAGCTCTATCTATTGAAGTTTAGAAGAATGAGTTGATCTTATTGAAATGTACAAGATCCTGTGGGTCCTGAATAAGGCACGTACTGGGAAGATGTTTGCCCTTGTGAGAGACTAAAACTAAGAGTGACAATTTAAGGTTAAGTGATCTTGCTTTTAAGATCAAGATATGGAGCAATTTCTTCCAGTGTCATCAGTCTGTGGAATTCCTTTTGCAGTAAGCAGTGGAAACTGGGTCACTGAATATATTCAAGGTTTGGTTTGATTTTTGAAAGATAATAGAGTCAAGCATGGCGGACAGGATAGTAGAGGTGAGACTACAACCAGATCAGCCATGATCTGATTGAATGTTGGGCCAGGCCCGAAGGATTAAATGGCATACGCCTGCTCTCCTACATTCCATAAGACCATAAGAAATAGCAGGAGTAGGACATTTGGCCCCTTAAGTCTGCTCTGCCATTCAATAGGTTCATGGCTGATCCAACATTCCTCATGTCTACATTCCTGTTCTTGCCCCACAGCCCTTGATTCCCCTACTGATCAAGAATTTATTTCAGTCTTAAATATTGACAAGAACTCTGCCCTCACAGCTTCCATGGGAAGGAATTCTGAAGACTCTCAACCCCCAGAGAAATTCTTCTCGATCTCTGTCTTAAATTGGCATCCCTTTATTCTGAGTCTTTGCCCTCTGGTCCGAGTCTCTTCCCGTGAAGGGGCACATCCTCTCAGCATGTATCCTATTAAGGCCCTCAAGGATTTAATCAGATGACATCTCGTTATTCTAAACTCTAAACAGTAGAGTCCCAACCTGTTTAGTCTTTGCTCATAAGGCAATTCTTCCATGCCATCTCAGTGAACACTCTGAGCTGCCTCCTTTTTCTTAAAGAGGACTAAAACTACACTCAGTTCTCCAAATGTGGTCTTACCAGCACCTTATTACAGTTGCAATAAGATTTCAAACAAAGAACAGTACAGATAGGAATGGACCATTCAGCCCACAATGTTGTGCTCAACATAATGCCAAATTAAACTAATCCGCCTGCCTGCGCTTGATCCCTATCCCTCCATTTTTTGCATATTCATGTGTTTATCTGAACATTCCTTAAACGCCTCCACCATCAACCCTGGCAGTGTGATCCAGATTCCTACCACTCTCCATGTAAAACAAAAACTTACCCCTCACATCTTTGAACTTTCCTTCTCTCACCTTAAATGCATATCCACTAGTATTAAACATTCCAACTCCCGAAAAAAAGATTTTGACCATCAACCCTATCTACATATCTCATAATTTTATAGACTTCTATTACGTCTCCCCTCAGCCTCTGCTAATCCAGAGAAAACAACCCGAGTTTTTCTAGCCTCTCCACATCATTCATACCCTGTAATTCTAGCAGCAGACTGGTAAACCTCTCTGCCCCCACTCCAAAGCCTCTATGTCCTTCCTGCAACATGGGGAGCAGAAGTGAATGTAGCACTCTAAGTGTGGCCTAAATGAAGTCTTATAAAGCTACAAAATAATATCCCGACTCTTGTACCCAGTTCTCTGACCAATAAAGGTCAATAAAATGCTATTCTCCTTCTTTATTTAAGTTAGGCTCTCCATGCAGAAGGTAATGAGGCATCGGATAGAGAGAAATGTGGCAGATTGGATTCAGAATTGGCCGGCCCTTAGAAGACAAAAGGTGGTAGTGGACGGAAAATATTCAACATGGTGCTCTGTTACGAGTGGTGTACCAAAAGGATCTGTTCTGTGCCCTGTTCTAATTGTGATTTTTGTAAATGATGTGGATGAAGCAGTGGAAGAGTGAATTCGTAATTTCACCGACAATATGAAGGTGGGTTAAGTTGCTGTTCTAGGTTACAAATGGACATTGATAGGTTCCAGAGCTAGGCTGAGAAGTGGCAGGTGGAGTTTAACCCTGAAAAGTGTGAGCTGATTCATTTTGGAAGGACAAACTTGAAAGCAGACTACAGAGTTAACGGAAAGATTTTTGGCAGTGTGGAGGAGCAGAGGGATCTTGGGTTTCATGTCCGCAGTTCCCTGGTGGATAGAGTTGTTCAGAAGGCATATGGTGTGTTAGCTTTTCATTAATAGAGGGATTGATTTCAAGAGCTGTGAACTTATGCTCCATCTACACAAAAGCTTGGTTCGGCCACATCTGGAGTATTGTGTCCAGCTCTGGTCGCCTTATTATAGGAAGGATGCAGAAGCGTTGGAAAAGGTGCAGAGTAGATTTACCAGGATGTTGCCTGGAATGGAGGGACGGTCTTATGAGGAAAGGTTGAGAGAGCTAGGGCTTTTCTCTTGAGAACAACAAAGGATAAGAGGTGATTTGATAGAGGTGTACAAAATGATCAAAGGTATAGACAGCATGGGCAGCCAGAGACCCTTTCCTAGGGTGGAGGTAGCTATTTCGCGGGTGCATAGATTTAAAGTGAGTGGAGGTAGATATAGGGGAGACATCAGAGAGTGGTTGGGGTGTGGAATGCATTTCTGGAGAGGGTAGTGGAGTCGGCCTCATTAGGGGCATTTAAGCAGCTGTTAGATAGGCAAATGGATGATAGTATAAAGTAGGGGTTGAGGTTAGATGAGCCTTAGTATTAGGGAAATTGTGCTGTACTGTTGAATATTCTATGTTCTATCACCCAATGTAGTTGCATGTTCACTTTCAGGGAGTTACAGACTTGAACCCCAAGATCCCTCTGTATATCAATGTTGTTCAGGCCCTGGCTTCCCTCCTCTTACACTCCAACCTCCCTTGGAAATAAGGGACAACATTCCATTATCCCTCCTGAATCACCGCTGTGTCTGTGTGCTTGTTTTGTGTTTTCATAGAATCCCTACTGTGTGGAAGCAGGCCCTACGGTCCAACAAGTACACACCGACCCTCAGAGCATCCCACCAGGACCAATCCCCCAATAACCCACCTAATCTACACATCCCTGAACACTACGGACAATTTAGCATGGCCAATCAACCGAGCTTGCAGCTCTTTGGACTGTGGGAGGAAACCAGAACATGTGGATGAAACCCGTGCAGACACAAGAAGAATGTGCAAACTTCACACAGGCAGTTGCCCGAGGGTGGAATCAATCTGAGCCAGCAGTGCAGCACTGAGCACCATGCCGTCTGTGCATAGGTATCCACAAGTTCCATTGTGTTGCAGCTTTCTGCATTTTTTTTTGCCATTTAAGTAACACACTCTTCTTTTATTACTCCTTTCAAAATGATTCAGGTTTTCCCACATTACACTGCATTGGTCAGTGTTTCGTCCACTTCCTTAATCCATTAATATCTCATGGGTGGGTGGTAAATAAAGAAAGGGAAACAGTTCATCCCTCCTTACTCTGGAGATTAATAATTTATGATAACCTGTCTGGAACCAAGATAACTTGAAGAATCTCACCAAGGTTTGCTCATAACATATTGGTGTTTGCAAACATGATTTGAACCCATGGATGAAACAAAGGAATTACAATGCATAAATCCTCACTTTGAACTTTCTTTAAAAAGAAACGACAAAAGGCTTTCTTGGGTTTGCATCGCTTCAGTAAACAGAGTTGTCTGCATTCACTGCCAGCGCATTCCAGCTGAATTCCAGGAAATTCTTTCGACAATTTAAATGTCAGTTTCTTGAGCAGCTATAGTACTTAACAAGGTCCTTGGGATTAGAATTTCACCCAAAGGACAGAAAAAGGCAAAGTATTAAAAGAGGTGGGCAATGGTTTATGGAAGCAAATGAAAGATTATTGGGCCGATAGAGTACTGGGTGCAAGCTTAAAATTGCATCAGTTAGATTTTCAAAAGAAGAACAGAGAGAGAAAGAAAGAGGAAAAGGAGAAGGAAAGACAGAGAAATAGGAAAGGAAGGGAAAAGAAAGCATTTCAGGACAGATTGTAGGAAAGATAGTTTCACCTTTGACTGTTCAAGCTGAGAAGCTGGAGCTATGGTGTGTTCCAGGAAGATGCAACTGTTTCAGACTTGAGGACAGAGGTAACTAAGTTTGCTCAATTAATTCCCAAGTCTGAAAAGGCAGAGATAGAAGCTTTCTTAGCAGAGCATATAAAGAGACAAATGCAACATTTGTGCATATTATAGCAGAGTAAGCTTTCAGGGAAAGTTCTCAAAGTCTCAAATATCTCTTGCCTGAAGAACATGCCACTTAAAAGGCCGATTTAAATAAGAAGGCCAACTTACTGTGTACCATTAATACTGAAGGCATACCATCAAAAATTCCATACCTTCAGAAATCAGCCTGACCAGATGTGCCTAAAATTCAAAAGGGTTTTAACCAGTGTATACAGGTACACAAAACAGAAGTCGCTTACAGAAACCATTGTGAAATAATTATTGAGAATTTAGAAACCACATTCGGTTTTAATTAGAATGCACTCAGAATAATGCTGTCCAATATTTTTAGGTACACAAACACTTCTTTACTTTAAGTGCAATCCAGGAGCTGTCTCCTGAAATGCATGGAGTCATACAACATAAAAATAGGCCCCTTGGCCCACCATGTCTTTGTTAACCTACAGATACCAAGCCACACTAATCTATTTACATGCATTTGGTCTACAGCCTACTATGCTGTGGGGAGTATCTTAAATGCAGATCTAGATGTTCCTTAAATATTGCAAGAGTACCTGCTTCCACCATCCTCTCAGGTAGCACATTGCATGTTTCTACCTCTCTCTAGGTGAAAAGCCTTTTCCTCAGAAACCCCCTAAACAGCTTTCACTTCACCTTAAACGTATGACCTCCAGTTTTAGACATTTCTACCATGAGGGAAAAGATTCTCACAATCTACTCTATCTATGCCTTTCTTAATTTTGTATACCTCAGTCAAATCCCCCTCAGCTTCAGGGACAAAAACACAACCCTTCCAGTCTCTCTTCAGAACTGAGACTTTTCATCTCAGGACACCATTCTGGTTAATCTCCTTTGCATCTTCTCTAGTGCAATCCTGTCCTTCTGATAGCAAACTGAACTGCGCACAACTGTGGCCTAACCAACATTTTACAAAGTTGTGACAAAACTTCCTCACTTCTATATTCTACATTCCAGTTAATGAAGGCAAACGTCCCGTTTGTCTTCTTGACCACCCTGTCTACCCGTGCTGACACTTCCAGGGATCCATGGACTTATACACCAAAGTCACTTTGTTCCTCAGTGCTTGCCAGGGACCGACCAATTATTGTGTGAATCCTTCCCTTATTAGACTCATCTCACATTTATCAGGATTAAATCCCATCTGCCATTGTGCTGCCCAATTTACCAGCCGATCAATATCAGACTGTAGCCTGAAACCATTTCCTCAGTATAAATAACATGACCAACTTTTGTAATATCTGTAAACTTACTAATTATACATTCTACATTCACATCCATGTTGTTCATGTTCATAAACAGCAATCCCTGTGCTACAGTGCCAGTTCCAGGCTTCCAATCCCGGTAACAACCCATAACCATTACCCTTTAGCTCTTATTTGCAAGATAACAAAATGTGAGGCTGGATGAACACAGCAGGCCAAGCAGCATCTCAGGAGCACAAAAGCTGACGTTTCGGGCCTAGACCCTTCATCAGAGAGGGGGATGGGGGGAGGGAACTGGAATAAATAGGGAGAGAGGGGGAGGCGGACCGAAGATGGAGAGTAAAGAAGATAGGTGGAGAGGGTGTAGGTGGGGAGGTAGGGAGGGGATAGGTCAGTCCAGGGAAGACGGACAGGTCAAGGAGGTGGGATGAGGTTAGTAGGTAGCTGGGGGTGCGGCTTGGGGTGGGAGGAATTGGTGGGAGGAACCCTTTAGCTCTTATTTGCAAGTCAGTTTGGGGTACGGTTTGTCAATCTGGCAACTACAGAAGAAACAGTTTATTTTTGGTATTAGATCAATAGTGCTAGATCATTTTGTCTTCTACTCACCACTAATATGATCAGAGTCAGTATGGCTTTATTAAGGGGAAATTATGTTTGAAAAAATTACTAGAATTGTTTGAGTAGGTTGCAAGCAGGATAGTTAACGGGAAAGCAGTGGATGTAATATATTTGGATTTTCAGAAGAGCATTTCATAAGTACCACATGTTAGACTACTTAGGAACCCATGGTGTTGTAGGTGGTGGGTAGAGGATTACTTAACTAATAGAAGACAGAGTTTGGTAAAAGGGAGCATTTTCAGAATGGCAACTTGTAACTAGGGGTGTTCCACAGGGGGTCAATAACATACATCAATAAATTGGATGAGAAAAGTAATTATATTATAGACAAATTTGTGGATGATAAAAAAACAGGTGGAAAGGAAAGAACTGAAGATGACATAGAGAGTCTGTGGAGGGGCCAAAACAGGTTGATGGGTGGGCAAAATCTTGAAGATGGAGTATAATGTGGGAAAGCTACATGACAGATGGATTTGAGAGTTTTTGTGTATGACCGATAACCATTTCCGAAAAGAAAGATTGAACCATTGTCTTTTGATTCTCAATCCCATTACTGGGACTGAATCCCAGAAAAGGAGCACACAGAATCAGTGGGTATGGGGAAGGCAAATAGAATGTTGGCCTATATTTCAAAAGGGAATGGAATATAACATTAGGGAAGTTTCACTAAAACTATGATGCAAAGCCCAAGTCAGAACACAGTTGGAATTCTTTCAATAGTTTTGAACCCCTTATCTCGGGAAAGATATACTGGCACTGGAAGCAGACCACCGAAAGTTTACTAGGTTGATACCAATTATGAAGGACTGTCTTATGAGGAGACATTTGGCAGATTGGGCCTGCGCACTTCGGAATGTGGCAGTCATTTGACATGAGACTCAACTCTATTGTAGTATACAATATTTTGAGGCCTTGACGGGGTGGATGTGGAAAAGTTGCTTCCCCTGTGGAAGAGTCTAAGACCAGGGACCATAAACAGATTTAAGATGGAGCTGAAGAGGAATTTGTTTTTCTAGACGCTGGTGAATCTGTTTTAGGTTCACCACAGAGGACTGTTGAGGCTGGGTATATTCAATTTTGAGGATTAGGCAAGAGTGTCTGGCTGTAATCAATAAAATCTTTGATTGAGCATGGGTTCAAGGAACCACAGCAAAGCTGGGATCAATGGGAATATAAGGGGAGGTTCTCCACAAGTTGGAGTCATACTTGACACAAAGGAAGATGGCAGTGATGTCAGAGTTAGTCATCTCAGCCCCAGGACATCTCTGCAACAGTTCTTTAGTCATGTCCTGGAATTAACTATCTTCAGTTGCTTCATCAATGACCTTCCTCCCATCGTAAAGTCACAAATGTTTATTGATAATTGCACAATGTTTAGCATCATTTGCAATACCTCTGATCCTGAAGAATCCCATGCCCAAATGCAGCAAGACCTGAATAATATTCATGTTTGTGCTGCCTTGTGGCAAGTAATAATTACACCACACAAATTCCAAACAATAAACATTTCCAAAAGAAAATTGAACCACTGTCTTTTGATTCTCAATCCCATTACTATCACTGAATCTCTCAATATCAAAATTCAGGTGAGGGGTTATTATTGACAAGAAACTTCTAAATATTGAAGCAACAACAGCAAGCCAGAGGTTATGAATCCTGGAATGAGTAATTCACCTCTTGATTCCCCAAAGCCTGTCCACCAGTGACAAGGCACAAACTAAGAAGGGTCCTGACCCGAAATGTCAGCTTTCCTGATGCTGCCTGGCCAGCTGTGTTCCTCCAGCTCCACACGGTGCTATGTATGATTGAATAGCTTCCACTTGCCTGCATGAGTGAAGTTCCAACAATATTCAAGAGTTTCAGTACCATCCAGGACAAAGCAGCTCACTATCTTGGCACCTTACTCACTATCTTCAACATGCACTCCCTGTATCACCAATGCTCAATTGCAGTAGTTTTTCCCAACATGATTGACCGGTGAACTGCAGTAACAGACCAAGACTCATTCAACAGTACCTTCTAATTCTGCAATGTCGACCGCCTAGAAGTATGAGAGCAGCAGATACATTGGAATATCACCACCTTCAATTTCCTCTTCAAACTCCTACCATCCTGGCTTGGAAATATGTCATAATTTCTTCACTGTCACTGGATAAAAATTCTGGAACTCTCTCCCCCGTAGCAGTGTTGATGTCCCTACATAGTGCTGAAGAAGGCAGTACTCCACCACCTTCTCCAGGGCAGCTAGAGATGGGGAATAAAACATCCCCTGAAACAATAATATTAAGAAATGCATGAACCAAGCACCATGTTGACTTTTATCTCAAAAGTTGGGGGTTATTTTACAACTAATGAGTAATCACCGAATGAAGATGTATCAGAAGTTGGAATCCACCCCAAATCTGTATGAATTTGACCTGAAACACAGTGCTGACTTAATGGGGATTTCACATCCTGCCCAATGATATCACCCATGTGCCACACTTCCCAGTCTTGCAGGCTCCATCAAATTCCATTTCCCCTCCCTATGAATTTATGTTAGAAAGTCTTATGTAACATAATTTCCCATAATTACTTCACTACAATGCCTCCATGTATTTGACAGCTAAGTTTAGCACAAGTTAAATTTAAAAGTTGTAAAACTAATGATTGAAAATTCAAAGCCATGTTTTTCAGAATAGTAAGAACTGCAGATGCTGGAGAATCTGAGATAACAAAGTGAAGAGCTGGATGAACACAGCAGTCCAAGCGGTATCAGAGGAGCAGGAGAGCTGACGTTTAGGGCCTAGACCCTACTTCAGAAATGGTGGAGGGAAAGGGGGAGATGGATACCCACCATCTAACCACCCCGCCTTTTCCTATTTATTTCAGAACCCCCTTTGCTTGCCCCCTTTCTGAAGCAGGGTCTAGGCCCGAAACGTCAACTCTCCTGCTCCTATGATGCTGTGTTCACCCAGCTCTACACCTTGTTATCCCACATTTTTTTAAACCTTGTTTAATTATTATTGATCTTTTGCTTTGACCCTCCATCTCAATCTGAGTTTCCACTGACTCCATTTCAATTACAATATTGTATTCACTTTATTTCCTTGTGTTTGTTACATGAAGCTCTTTATCACATGGTTTATTCCATGTGGGCATCATATCAAAGGTCACAATACACAAAAGCAGTGACCCAGGTTAATTAGACCATTAACATTCAAAACAGGTTCTGATTATTCTTATTTAAATAAAAGAAAGTAGAAGCAAAAAGCAGATCAACTTATTCTAAACATTGACTAGATCACACTTGAACATAGGAACACAGAAAGGAATGTGTTTAGCTCTGATTTCCTCACCACATTAAGTGAATACTGCAGAATTGGATAAGATTCAAAAAAGATATACACGGACAACTTTAGAACAAAGATGCCATATCGAGCAGGAAAGATTGAAAAGGTACCTCTTATGTCATCCTCTGTTTTGGAGAATAGCCCCAGCCTATTCAATCTTTCATGGTCAGAGATAATGGGAACTGGAGATGTTGGAGAATCCAAGATAACAAAGTGTGAAGCTGGGTGAACACAGCAGGCCAAGCAGCATCTCGGGAGCACAAAAGCTGACGTTTTGGGCAAGACCCTTTGTCAGAGAGGGGGATGGGGAGAGGGTTCTGAAATAAATAGGGAGAGAGGGGGAGGCAGACTGAAGATGGATAGAGGAGAAGATAGGTGGAGAGGAGTACAGGTGGGGAGGTGGGTAGGGGATAGGTCAGTCTGGGGAGGACGGACAGGTCAAAGAGGCAGGATGAGGTTGGTAGGTGGGAAATGGAGGTGCGGCTTGAGGTGGGAGGAGGGGATAGACAAGAGGAAGAACAGGTTAGGGAGGCCGGGACGAACTGGGCTGGTTTTGGGATGCAGTGGGGGAGGGAGAGATTTTGAAGCTTGTGAAGTCCACATTGATACCATTGGGCTGTAGGGTTATATGCAACTCGTATTCCGCTTGGGACCCCTGCAGCCCAATGGTATCAACGTGGACTTCACAAGCTTCAAAATCTCTCCCTCCCCCACTGCATCCCAAAACCAGCCCAGTTCGTCCCGGCCTCCCTAACCTGTTCTTCCTCTTGTCTATCCCCTCCTCCCACCTCAAGCCGCACCTTCATTTCCCACCTACCAACCTCATCCCGCCTCCTTGACCTGTCCGTCCTCCCCGGACTGACCTATCCCCTCCCCACTTATACTCTCCTCTCCACCTATCTTCTCCTCTATCCATCTTTGGTCCGCCTTCCCCTCTCTCCCTATTTATTTCAGAAGCCTCTCCCCATCCCCCTCTCTGATGAAGGGTCTAGGCCCGAAACGTCAGCTTTTGTGCTCCTGAGATGCTGCTTGGCCTGCTGTGTTCATCCAGCTCCACACTTTGCAATGTTTCATGGTAACAGCTTTTGCACCATGGGTGCAACAGAGACTGGTGTCAATCAGCAGGATGGACAGAAGGTGTGTTAAACCAACAGTAGATATTCGGGAATTTAAACAGTTGTTGAATACAATTGGAGTGGGGAGGATTTCCCAGTGCACATTAGATTAGATTAGATTCCCTACAGTGTGGAGACAGGCCCTTCAGCCCAACAAGTCCACACCACCCCTTGAAGCATCCCACCCAGACCCATCCCCCTATAACCCACACACCCCTGAACACTATGGGCAATTTAGCGTGGCCAATCCACCTAATCTGCACATCTTTGGACTGTGGGAGGAAACCGGAGCACCCGGAGGAAACCCACACAGACACGGGGAGAATGTGCAAACTCCACACAGACATTAGGCAGGGCTTGGCCCTTGCTTGTGTGAGTGGTTGGAGAGAGAAAATGTTTTTGACACCTCAGTATTTCAATTTCTATTTTTGTAATTGTGTAAGCAGAACACCCACTGTACAATGCTGTCAGTCACCATTATAGACACTTTCTTGGTTTGATTTTGAAGGATAGGACAGGGGGTGGTGGGTATTGTGCACTATAAAGGCAATCTAAACAGCGACAACTACTCAAACAGCAACAGCTTTATATTAAAGAAGAGTGCCAACTCCACTGTGAAGACAACAGTATGAAATCCCTCAGCCTGGTACAGTTAACTTCGAGTTACAGAATTAAGCTTTATTTCATTGGTCTGTTCAAATCATCTAAAATTGTTTTAATTTCTTCAACAGAACAATCTGGTGTGCTTAATCCTCCTTCACAATATTGGGCAGATATGGACATTTGAGAACTGTGGAGAGGATTTCCAGGTGAGGACAAAGCCTGAATTTGAATCTGCCTCTATCTGATCTCTCAATCCTATGATTTTCTGTCCCTCTGCCTCTCCCCATTCAGCTTAGCCCCAACTCTTCCTAATCCCCACTCGGCTTCTCCCTCCCACCACCTCTGTTCTCCCTTTTGCCTGTGTCCCACCATCTCTTCCTCTTTCCCCCCAACCTTCACTCTCTTGCTCCCCACTGCCTCTCCCCATCCCCAGCTTCCACTCCCTCTCCCTCACTGCCTCACTCTCTGGCTCTCACTCTGACTCTCCCTCCTTACAAAGGTTTCTAGGCAAGGGGAACAGCAAGAGTCTTTTCTCTAGGATCTGAGGTGTTCAAAACCAGGGGACACTTTTTAAGGTCACAAGAGAAAGGTTTTAATAAAGACATGAAGAGCAACTTTTTTTAACACAAAAAGTGATTTGTGTGTAGAATGGATTGGAAGCATATTGCCCTTCATTGCTAGAGGGATGGAGTTTAAAAATGGCGAGGTTCTGCTTCAGCTGTATAGGGTGCTGGTGAAGCTACACCTGGAGCACTGTGTACAGTTTTGGCTTCCTTACACTGGAGGGCATGCAGAAGAGGTTCTTATGTTGATTCTGGAGTTTTGGCTTATGAGGAGAGCTTGTCTAAACAAGGACTGTACTCATTGGAATTTAGAAGAATGAGGGGCATCTTAAAGAAACATATAACATTATAAAAGAAATGGATAGGTGAGCCTTAAAATAAGGGGAAGCAGATTTAGTACTGAATTGAAGAGAAACTTCTTCACCCAAAGGGTTGTGAATCTGTGGAATTCAGTGCCCAGTGAAGCAGGTGAGGCTATTTCATTGAACAGAAAAGGAATTAAGGGTCATGGCAAATGGATGGGTAAGTGAAGCAAAGTCCATAAAAAAGATCAGCCAGGATCTTATTGAATGGCAGAGTGGGCTCAATTAGCTAGATGGCCTGCTCCTGCTCCGATTTCTTCTGTTCTGATGTGCAGTTACAACACTCAAAAGACATTTGGTTAAGTACATGAACAGGAAAGGTCTGGAGGAAATGTCCCAAGCATCGGCTAGTGGAACTAGATTAGTTTTGGAACAGTTCAGCTGGACTGAAGCATCTGTTTCCGTGCTGTATGACTCTGTGACTCTGTCTCACACTGCCCATTCCCCACCCCTCACTCCGACTCTCCCACCCTCTCTTTCACTGCGATTTTGCCCCTCTCTACACCTCCCTGTCTCACTCCAAATCTCCCCCTCACTCTCTCAATCCAACTCTCCTCTCCCTCACTCCTCCCTCTCACTCCAATTCTTCCCCTCTCCCTTTCTCAGTCTGACTCTCCCGTGTTCTCTCATACTCAGCCCCTTCAGCACTGTGCCTCACTCCAATCTGCCTCCCCTCCACTCTGCCACGCCCCTACTCTCTCTCTCCCTTTGCTCAACAATGCTTTCTCTTCCTCTCCCATACTCTGCCTATCTCCCATTCTCTGTCTCTTTCACTTTGCCTCTCCCTCACTCTCTCTTGCACTCTGTCTGCCTTTCCCCCTTCTCACTCTACTTCTCCCCAACTATTTCTCTCACACACTTTGCCTCTCAAACATTCTGTCTGTCAGTATCTCATTCACTTGGCCTCACCCTGACATTTTCTGTTTCTCACTCGGCTTTTTCCCCACTTTCATGCTCTGTATCTCTCTCATTCTGCCTGTCCCCTAGTCTTGCTCTCACTCTGCCCCTCTGCCATTCTCTCTCTGTATCTCTCACCTGGTCTTTCCCACACTATCTGTCTCTCTCACTATGTCTCCCCTCTGCGCTCTCACTTATTCTTACTCAGTCTCTCCCCCACTCACTCTTTCTACCTTCGACTGCCTCACCCCCATTCTGAATCTCAGTCAGCATCTCTTCAATATTTCTCTTAATCTCTGCCTCTCCCTGAGTCTCTGTCTCACTTTGCCTCTCTGCCACTTTCATTCTCCCTCACTCTCACTGTGCCTCTCCTCCACTCTCTCTTTCACTCTGCCCCTCCTTCCATTCTACTTCGCCCCCCCTTTCATTTTGCCTCAATGACATTCTCCTTTACTCTGCTATCCGCCATTCTCTCTCTCTCTCACTCTGCTGCTTCCCTCACTCTGTCTCACTCTATCTTTCTATCTCTCCCTGACCCCCTCACTCTGCCTCTTCCCCACTTTCTCTCACTCTGCTTTGACAACCCTCTCTCTTTCTCTCCCTCTCTCTGACTCTGCCTCTCACACTGTCTCTCTCTGTCTCTGTCTCTCTCCCTCTCTCTCTCTATCTCCATCTGTCTCACTCTTGATGTGGAGGTACAGGTATTGGACTGGGGTGGACAAGGTCAAAAGTCACATGACACCAGTTTATAGCTCAAAGGGTTTGTTTGAAGACACAGCTTTCAGAGTCTCAATCCTTCTTCAAATATCATGAGAGAGGTGGCATCAGGCACAGAAATTGTCAGCAAAAGATCTAAGAGTCGTGGAACTGTTGTGAATGTATTAAACAAACCTAAGACAGCTGTTTAAATCTTTAATCAGTTAGAAAAGATTAATATGGAAATCCCAAAATTTCTTTCAAGTCACTGCCCCAATATAAGAGGTGACATCTCAGGTGAGACAATGAGGCGATGTTTAGAAACTTGTGCATTAACTTGGAGTCAGAATGGTTTTATTTCCAAAATAGGAATTTATAGAATGCCACATTGACTGTCTACAAATTGCATGCTTTTTGAACAAAATAGAATTTATCTGCAATTACGAATCTGCTAATGTAAATTCATCTCGTAGACTTACAGGTTTGTGTGTGTGTGTGTGTGTGTGTGTGTGTGTGTGTGCGCGCGCATATATGTGCACACACGCACACATGAGGGAGAGAGAGAGTGAGTGAGTGTGAGAGACACTGTATCAGAAAGGGTCCATGTGAGTGTATTTGTATGAGTGTGAATGTGAGTGTGACAGAGAGAGTGTACATGAGAAAGGGTCCATGTAAGTGTGTTTGAGTGTGAGTTTGTGTATTTGTGCGCGTGTAAAACAGCGCAGAGTGTGGTGAGGTCACACAGTGCAATATGAGCCCAACATCCCAGCTGAAGGAGAAGACAGGCTCCAAAAACTTGTGGCTTCAAATGAACCTGTTGGACAATAATTTGGTAACGTGTGATTTTTAAACTTTCTCTCACTCTTCCCTCAACCCCACTCTCTCTCATTCTGACTCCTCCTATTCTCGCTCTCTCACACACTCCAGCTCTCCCCCTTCACTCTTCATCACGCCATCTGCCTATCTCTCCTTCACTCCAACTGTCTCCCTCTATCTTACTCTGAGTCTTCTCCACATCCATAATCCAACTCTCCGCCTTCTCTCTCTCACTCCCACTCTCGCCAGTCTCTCTCTCTCTCACCCAAATCCCTCCTCACTCTGACTTTCGCCGTCACCAGTGCTGTCACTCCAACTTTCTCCTTTACCTGTCCTTCAGAAAGACTCTTCCCTCCACCTTCATTCTAACTGTTCATACTCTCTCATACCAGTCACCCCTCCCTCTCTCACTCTGACTGTCCAACTCCCTCACGCCGATTCTCCCCCTTCCTCCCTCACGCCGATTCTCCCCCTTCCTCCCTCACGCCGATTCTCCCCCCTTCCTCCCTCACGCCGATTCTCCCCCCTTCCTCCCTCACGCCGATTCTCCCCCTTCCTCCCTCACGCCGATTCTTCCCTTCCTCCCTCACTCCGATTCTCCCCCTCCCGTCCCTCCCTCCCACCCTTCCTCACTCCCTCCCTCACTCCGATTCTCCCCCTCCCTCACTCCCTCCCTCACTCCCTCCCTCACTCCGATTCTCCCCCTTCCTCCCTCCCTCACTCCGATTCTCCCCCTTCCTCCCTCCCTCACTCCGATTCTCCCCCTTCCCTTACTCCTACTCGGACTCTGCACCCTCCTGCTATCTAGCATGCCCCTTTTCCCTCACTCTCACTCCAATTCAAACACCCCTCTGTCTCTCTGACCCTGATTTCCCCCCTTGCCTGTCTCTCACTCCAACTCTCCCCATCCCCCTCTCTCTCAATCAGACTCTCCCTCCTCCCTCTATTTCACTCAGACTGACCTGTACACTCAGTCTGACTTCCCAACTCTGACTCTCTCCACTCCCCCTCCCTCACTCCGACTCTCCTTCTCACCATCCCTCTCTCCATCTCCCCGATTTCTCTCTCACTCTGACTCCTCCTCCCTCCCTCTCCCCCATTCTGCTGCCCCAACCATCTCAATCTAGTTCACTCTGACTCTCCTCCCCTCACTCCGACTATTCCCCTTGCATGTCTCACTCTCCAAATCTCCCCCATCACACTATTTCATTCTGTCTACCCCCACATCTCTTCACTGTGTCCCCGTCCCCCTCTCTCAATTCAACTCCCCCCATCTCACTATAACTCTCCCCATCTCCGTCTCAGTCTGACACCGCACCTTACTTTTGACTCTTGCCCCTCTCTCACTCTCACTCCAACTCTCCTCCTCTCCCTTGCTCAAACTCTCCCCACCTCGCTCCAACTGTCTCCCTCTCTCTCACGCCAACTCCTCCTCTCTTGACTCTACCTCTTACTCTGACTCTCAACACTCTCTCTCACTCCATCTTTACTCCTCCTGTCTCTCGCTCTTTCCAACTCTGAACCCCAATTCAAGACTCTCCCTTTCTCTCTCACTCCAACTGCACTCCCTCACTCCAATTCTCCACCTCTCCCTCACTCACTCTAAACATCCCCCGCCATCTGACTGTCCTCCTCTTTCACTCTCTAACCCTAACCCTAACTGTCTCCCTCTCTCATGCTGATTTTCCTCCCCTCCCCCCAACTCAACTCTTCCTCCATTCCAACTCTCCCTCACTCACTCCAACTCCCCAACTTTTCTCTCTGGCTCCAAGTATCCCATCTCTCTCACTGCAATTCTACCCCCTTCCCTTTGACTGTCCACCCTCTCTCTCTGACTCTTTCCCTCTCCCTCTCACACGGACTCTCTCCCCTCTCTCACTCCATCTCTCCCCTCTCTCTCTCACTCTGACTTTCCACCCTCCCTCATTCTGACTCTCCCCCTCTAACTCACTCTTACTGGAACACCCTGTCTACCTCCGACCCTTCCCCTCTTGCTTGGACTCTCCCCCTCACTCAGTCTCAGTCCGTCTCTCTTTGCTCTAGTTATCTCATTTTTGAAGGCCTCCCATTTTCCAATCATCCCTTTACCCGTGAACAGCTTGCTCCAATGAAGTTCTGCCTAATGCTGTCAAAATTGGCCATATTCCAATTTAGAACTTGAACTTTTAGGTCTATCCCTTTCCATAACTATTTTGAAGCTAATAAAAAAAAGATCACTTGCCCCAATGTGCTCCCCCACTGACACCTCAATTACTTGCCCTGCCTTATTTCCCACGAGACAGTCAAGATTTCCTCCTTCTCTAGTAGGCACATCCAGATATTGAATAAGAAAATTTTCTTGTGCACAATTTAACATATTCTTCTTCATCCAAGCCTAAGGGCAGCCCCAGTCTATGTATGGAAAGTTAAAATTCTCCACCATTACAACCCTAGTATTCTTACAGATATCTGAGATCTCCTTACATATTTTTTCCTCAATTTCCCACTCACTATAGTGGGACCTGTAGTACAATCCCAGTAAGGTGATCATCCCTTTCTTTTTTCCACCCATATAACTTCACTAGATGTTCTTCCAGGAATATCCTCCCTAAGTATGTCATCCTTAACAGAAGACACCACTCCTTCCTGTTTTGCTCCCTTTCTAAACTTCCTCTGCTATCAATACCCAAGAACAGATCAGGGTGGCGCAGTGGCTCTGGTTAGCACTGCAGCCTGACAGCATCAGGGACTCAGGTTCGATTCCAACCTCGGGTGACTGTCTGTGGGGAGTTTGCACATTCTCCCCATGTCTGCATTGAGTCAAAAGATGTGCAGGCTAGGTGGATCGGCTATGCTAAATTGCCCATAGTGTTCAGGGGTGTGTGGGTTATAGGGGGATGGGTTGGGGTGGGATGCTTCAAGGGGCGGTGCAGACTTGTTGGGCTGAAGGGCCTGTTTCCACACTGTAGGGAATCTAATCTAAACATTTAGCTACCAGTCCTGCCTCTCCCTGAACCATGTAATAACTATGAAATCCAAGTCCTACATTCCCTAAGATCATCTGCTTTATCTGTCAGGTGTCTTACATTCAAATAAATGCAATTTATTTAATAGTCTTACCTTGTTCTTTGCTGTGCCCCTGCCTGCTTTGCCTATTTAAATTGCTTCCCTCACCTACTCATAGAATCCTTCCTGTGCGGAAACAGGCCATTTGTCCAACAAGTCCACACTACCGCTCTGAAGAGCATCACAGTCAGACCCATTCCCCTAGCCTTTCCCTGTAACCCTGCATTTCCCATGTCTAATCCATCTAACTTACACTCCCCAGGATACTGCCAGCAATTTAGCATGGCCAATCCACCTAACCTGCACATCTTTGGACTGTGGGAGGAAACCAGAGCACCCAGCAGAAACTCACGCAAACACGGGGAGAATGTATAGGGAGAGCCTTTTTCCTAGGATGGTGACGGCGAGCACGAGGGGGTATAGCTTTAAATTGAGGGGTGAAAGATATAGGACAGATGTCAGAGGTAGTTTCTTTACTCAGAGTAGTAAGGGAATGGAACGCTTTGCCTGCAACAGGAGTAGATTCGCCAATTTTAGGTACATTTAAGTCGTCTTTGGATAAGCATATGGACGTACATGGAATAGTGTAGGTTAGATGGGCTTGAGATTGATATGACAGGTCGGCACAACAGAGGGCCGAAGGGCCTGTACTGTGCTGTAATGTTCTACGCTCTATGTTCTCTGTTCTAATGTGTAAACTCCACTTAGAGGTTGCCTGAGGGTGGAATCAAACACAGACTCAAACCCTGGCGTTGTGAGGCAGCAGTGCTGACCACCATGGCACCAAAGACTGTGCTGTAACAGCCTCAGAGTTGTCGCTTTTCTAACTATCTCTTTGGGTTTCTTCCCCCTCCACCATCTTAGTGGTTGAAAGACTGCTAAGCAGCACTAGCAAATATCACTGACAGCATATTGGCCCCCTTCTAATTCAGGTGCAACCTATCCTGCTTACACAGGTGAGATAGCAAGAACTGCAGATGCTGGAGTCAGAGATAACACCGTGCGGAGCTGGAGGAACACAGCAGGCCAGGCAGCATCAGAGAAGCAGGAAAGCTAACATCTCGGGTCTAGACGCTTCTTCCGAAATTTTCTCGACACAAGACATCAGCTTTCCTGCTCCTCTGATGCTGCCTGGTCTGCTGTGTCCCACCAGCTCCACGCTGTGTTATCTTCTTATACAGCTCACTTCTACCCCAGAAGATATCCCAACGGTCCAATCTGATGTTTCACTAACAGCCATAGAAATGTCTCTCACTCTGCCTTTTTCTCCCTCTTTGCTAATTTATATCTGCCTTTTTTCTCACTCCCTCTCACTCTATTCCATCCTCATTTCCTCTCTCCCCGCCTCCATTCTATACCAAGGCCCTATTTTATCCCCACCCCGTCTTGGCCTCTGCCCTATTTCCCCCTTTCTCTGCCTCTGCTGTACTCCCTCCCTGTTCTATCCTGCTTCCTCAACCCTATTGCACTGCCATACTCCCTCTACCAGCCCCGGCTTCTGTCCAATTCCCTTCCCTTCCCTCTGTCCTAATCTCTCATCCCTCTCCCTCTGTCTTATTCACTCCCCTCGTTCCTATTTCCTCTGACTTATTTCCTCCCCCTCCTCTGCCCTATCCCCACCCTTTTTCTCTACCCTATTCCCTCCTCGATCTCCTCTTCCCTTTCCCTGTTCCATCCCCACCCTCGGCCCAATTTCCTCCCCCTGCCCTGTTTACTCCACCTCCCCAACCTCTCCCCCATTCGCTTCATCTCCCCTTTCTCTCCTATTCCCTCCACCATCCTGGCCTCTGCCCTATTTCCCCCTTACCCTGCCTCTGCTGTATTCCCTCCCCTCCCTATCTACCACTCCCTCCCTGTTCTATCCTGCTTCCTCAACCCTATTGCACTGCCATACTCCCCTCTACCAGCCCCGGCTTCTGTCCAATTCCCTTCCCTTCCCTCTGCCCTAATCTCTCATCCCTCTCCCTCTGTCTTATTCACTCCCCTCCCCATCCCTCCGCCTTCCTTGTACTATTCCTCTCTCCCTGCCCTATCCCCTCCCCCCACCTCTGCCCTATTCCCGTCTTCTCCTGCCCTATTCCTCCCTTCCCTCCCTTTCCCAATTTCCTGCCTATGCCCTACTCCTTGCCCCTCTCATACCCTACTCTCCATACCCTACTCTCTTCCCGACCCGTGCTGTATTCCCTCCCCCTCCCTCTGCCCTATTCTCTCTCCCCCTCTCTTTGAATGCCCTGTTCTCCCTTCCTCCGCCCTATTTTCCCTCTGCCTTCTTCCCTCTAACCCTATGTCCTTTTCCCTCTATCTCTCTACCTGTTTCCACTGCATTCTGTCTTTCTCTCTCTGTGGTATTCTCTCCTGGACATTTTCTCTTTGTCCATCTGCTACTCTGTCTCTCCCTCTGGCTTTCTATCACTCTCCCAGTGCCTTTCCCCTCCCCTCACTCTCAGCCTTTCTCTCTCCCTATCTCCACCTTTCTTTTTTCTCTCTCTCTCTTTCTACTTTTCTCTCTGTCACTGTCCTGTTCTAAATCTGCCTTTTTCTCTCTTTTCCTCCTGTCTTTCTCCTTCTCTCACACTGACTTTCTCTGTCTTTCTGTGTCTCTGTGCCTTTCTGCATCTCTCTCTTTTTCTCTGTCTGTTTCTCATAGTCATAAGACTTTCAGGACAGTAATAGGCCCTTCAGCTGACAGTGATGGTCAGAAACAACCACCTAATCAATCTAATCATACCTTTTAGCACTTGGCCTTAGGTGCCTTGGCATCACAAGTGAACACCTAAATACTTCATAAATATAATGAAGTATATCTCTGCCACCCTTATGGATAATAAATTCCAAATTCCCACCACCCTTCATGTTCACAAAGAATATTTCAGTTCCTTATTAACCACAATTTTCTTCTCATATTCTCTCTTCGCCAGTCTAACTTTCTCTTCACTTCCACTCATTCTCTGTTTCAAAAATTTGTGTGACATATCATTCCCTCTCTATTTCTCTTTTCTTTCTTTGTCATGCAGGAAGTCTAGTTTTGAATTTCTTACCTTTTACCCTTGCTGAAATGTACAAAGTCTGAAACATCTTTTCCTGAAAAACACATTGTTCTGTTCGAGTTTTTTTCCTGTCAGTCTGTGGTTCAATTCTATTCCAGCTGGATTCCCTCTTGTTGCATTGAAATTAATCCTCCGCCATTTACAAATTTTTGATTGTTCCTTGACCTTCTGTATCATGAATCCACACTTTGTTATTACACTGATCACTCAAATTTTCCCTGCAAACACTTGCTCCACATTCCCACCTCATTCCTAACACCAGATTGAACAATATCTCAAATGCAAACAGGTTCTCCTGAACACAGAAATTTCCTCTCTTTACTCTAAAATAAGCTTTTATTTAAACAATTAGAAGTCCCCTAACTGCACCACTCCATCAATATTGCAGTTAGAATCATAGAATTTAACGGTTCAGAAGGAGTCATTCTTAAGAAAGGATACTCTGACACTGGAGAGAGTGCAGAGGAGGATCGCTAGGTTGATTCTGGAGTTGAGAGGGTTGACTTGTGAGAAGAGATTGAGTGGACTGGGACTATTGTCGGAATTTAGAAGAATGAGGGGGGATTTACAGAAATATATAAAACTATGAAGGTAATAGATACAGTGGAAGCAGGGAGATTGTTTCTGCTGGTAGATGAAACGAGAACTAGGGGGCATAGCCTCAAAATAAAAGGGAGCAGATTTAGACAATGATAGTGGCACAGCAGCTAAATTGTTACACACTGCTGCCTCATAGAACCAGGGTCCTGAGTTTGATTCCAGCCTTGAGTGACTGTGTGGAGTATGTACATTCTCCCCATGTCTGCATGGGTTTCCTCTGGGCACCTGGTTTCCTAACACTTCCAAAGATGTGCAGGATTGGCTATAGTGTCCAGGGATGTGCAGGCTAGTTGACTTGCCATGGGAAATGCAGGGTTATAGGGGTAGGAAAGTGGATGTGGGATGATCTTTGGTATGGTTTCAATGGGCTGAATAACCTATTTCCACACTCTTGGGATACTATGATAGATAGATTTTTGAACAGTAAAGGAATTATGGTGAGTGGAGAGGTAAGTGGAGCTGATCCCTCAAAAAGACCAGTCATGATCTTATTGAATGGCGGAGCACATGGCCTACTCCTGCTGCTACTTCTTATATTCTTATTCAACCCATTGTGTCTGTACGACCTCCCGAAAGACGTAACACTGGTCCCATTCCCTAGTCCTATCTCCGCAGCCCTCTAACATCTCTGTGATTACAGTGCAGACTTTGCTCCTGTAACTCCTCTATTTGGAAGCCTGCAGAATATCTTCAGTCAAGTGATTCTTATCTCAGCGAATTCCATCCTTTGTCCTCAAGAACATCCTCTATTTCCAGCACCAATGTTTCTTTCCTTTCCTAATGTTTCCAAACACTTTCTATTGTTGAACATTTTCCACCCAGTACTCCTATTATTGCCACTTGAGCTAAAAAGCTGTACAGTACAGAAACAGAACCTTCAGTCCAACTTGTCCGTGCTGATCAGATAGCCTCGAATAATCTGGTCACATTTGCCAGCATTTGACCTATATTTAACCCTTCATATTCATATATCCATCCAGACACTATTTAAAGGTTGTAATTGTACCAACTTCCACCATGTTTTCTGGCAGTTTATTCCATACTGTCTGCATAAAAATGTTGCCCCTTAGGCCTCTGAAATCTTTCCCCTATCACTTTAAACCTATGCCCTCTCATTTTGGACTCTCCAACCCTGGGGAAAAGACCTTGGCCATTCACCCTATTATGCCCTCATGATCTTATAAACCTCTACAAGGTCATCCTTGAGCCTCCTACGCTCCTGGGAAAATATCCCCAGCCTATTCAGTCTCTCCCTATAGCTCACACCGCACTCCGACCCCCACAACCTTGACAACATCCTTGTAAATCTTTTCTGAACACTTTCAATTTAAACAATATCTTTCCTATAGCAGGGAGAACAGAATTGAATGCAGTATTTCAAAAGTGGCCTAATCAAGATCCTGTACAGCGACAACATGACTCCCAACTCCTGTACTCAATGCACTGACCAATCAAGGCAAGCATACTAAACATCATCATCAACAACAACAACAAGAGCAAAATTGCTGGAAAAGCTCAGCAGGTCTGGCAGCATCTGTGAAGGAGAAATCAGAGTTAATATTTCAGGTCCGGTGACCCTTCCTCAGAACTGATGGTGGCTGGGAAATCACCAGCTTATATGGAAAAAATAGGAGGTGGGTGGGGTATGGAGTAAACGATAGGATAGAGCCCAAATAGAGAGAAAGACAATTGGACAGACAAGGGAGTTACTAACCATCAGGCTGGCAGGGTGAGTAGTTGTTAATGGGGACTGTTAGTGCCTAACAACAGGGGGTGTGAAATGGCTCTGTAGTAACAAGGCCTGGTGCGTGGGGTGGTGGGCTGGGACATGGGAGAGTTTAGACCCTATAATTATTGAACTCAGTATTGAGTATGGAGGGCTGTAGGATTCGTAAGTGGAAAATGAGGTGGTGTTCCTCCAGCTTGTGTTGGACTTCACTGCAACACTGCAGCAAGCCAGAGACACATATGTTGGCCAGGGAGCAGATTGGTGCATTCAGTTCAGGCTCTTTTTTGCGAGCAGAACATACTGCTAAGCAATCACCAAGTCTATGCTTTGTTTCCCCAGTGTACAGGAGACCGCATCGTGAGCAGCGAATGCAGTAGTCTAGATTCTGGAAGTGCAGGTGAAGTGTTGCTTCATCTGAAAAGTATGGTTAGGCCCTTGGATGCTGGGGAGGGAGGAGGTAAATGGGCAGGTGTTGCACCTTCGGTTACAGGGGAATGTGCTATAGGGGTGTAGGGAGGTGTTGGGGTGAAGGAAGTGTAGACCACGGTGTCCCGGAGGGAACGGTCCCTGCGGAACGTGGACAAGGGAGGGGAGGGGAATATGTGTCTGGTGGCGGCATCCTGCTGGAAGTCGTGCAAATGGCATCTGATGACCTTCTGGATGTGAATGATGTTGGGATGATAGGTGAGGAAACGGGGAACCCTATCGCTGTTGCGGGAGGGAAGAGCAGGGGTGAGGGCGGAAGTGCAGGAGATGGGTCGGACCTAGTTGAAAGCCTTGTTGACAATGGAGCTGGAGAATCCTCAGTTGAGAAAGAAGATGGACATTTCGGAGGCTCCCTTGTCAAACTTGGCCTCATCTGAACATATGCGACGGAGGAACTGGGAGAATGGGATGGAATCTTTACAAGAAGTGGGGTGTGAGGATGTATAGTTCAGGTAGCTGTGAGAATCAGTAGGCTTATAATAGATATTAGTGGCCAGTCTATCCCCAGAAATGGAAACAGAAATGTCGAGGAAGGGAAGGGAAGAGTCAGAGATGGACCAGGTGAGAGTGAGGGCAGGGTGGAAATTGGAGGCAAAATTGATCAAGTTTTCCAATTCCAGATGAGAGAGGGAAGCAACACCGATGATATCATCGATGTATCAGAGAAAGAGTTGTGGGTGGGAGCTGGAATAGGACTGGTACAAGGAATGTTCCACGTACCCCATGAAGAGACAGGCATAAATAGGACCCATGCTGGTACCCATGGCAACCGCTCTTACCTGAAGAAAATGAGAGGAGTTGAAAGAGAGGTTGTTGAGGGTGAGGACAAGCTTGGCCAAGCAGAGGAGGGGGGGTGATGGATGGGAATGGTTCAGGTCTTTGCATCCCTATTTTCTGCATACAGCCACCATTGGGTCTGAGGAAGGGTCACTGGATCTGAAATGTTAACTCTGTTTTCTCCTTCACAAATGTTGCCAGACCTGGCAACTTTGTTTTTGTTCATGATTTACAGCATCCACAGTTCTTTTGGCTTTTATTTGGTATCTTCTTCAACACCCTGTCTACCTGCAACTCCAATTTTAAGGAACTATGCACCTGCATCCCTCGGTCTCTTTGTTCCAGGAGCTTTCCTTTAAGTGTATAAGTCCTGTGCTGATATCCCCTAACAAAATGCAGCACTTCACACATCTAAATTGAACTCCCTCCGCCACTCCCCAGTCCATTTGCCCATCTGATCAAGACCCCATTGTACTCCGAAGTAACCTTCTTTGCTGTCCACTACACCATCAATTTCGGTGTCGTCTGCAAACTTGCTCACTCTATCTCCTATATTCAAATCCAGATCATTCACATGTGCAAACCTCCAGGCTTTCACCACTTCGCTCTGGGTATTGATGATACAAATGGTTATGAAATAACTTTACTAGCTTCCCACATAGTTCTAGAGTACACCTGATCAGGTCCTAGGGATGTATTCACCTTTGTGTTTTAAGATGCCCAGCAAGTGTAATATGAACACTTTTCAGGATGTCACTATTTATTTTGTACATCACATTCACACATGACCATTTGTAATTGTAGTCCACTAACATTATTCATGACACTGTGTTTACATGCTTTGTAAACCTATCCTCGAAGCCAGAGTCATACAACACAGAAAAGGCCCTTTGGCTCTTCAAGTCTGTGTTAATCCCAATTTTCTGCACTTTCCCCATATCCTTCAATGTTTAATTTTGAGTACTCAACAAAATATTTTGTAAAAGGTTGTAAGGTTTCCAGCCTCCACTGCCTTCCCAAGCAATGTATTCAAGGTTCCCATCACACTCTGAGTGAAAAAGATATTTCTCAAATCCCCTCTTGCCCTAAAACTCTGTCTTGTTGCGATTGACCATTCCGCCAAGGGGAACAACTACTCTCTATTCACCCTGTCAATACTCCTCATAATCTTCTACACCTCAATCATGTCCACTCTCAGTCTTCTCTGCTCTAAAGAAAACAAACCAAGCCTACCTAAGTATCTTCTCATAGCTCAGTTGCTCCATCCCAGGCAATATCTTGGAAAACCTCCTCTGTACCCCCTCTAGTACAGAGTTAAATATTATCTACCACTGTGCTGCCCTTCTGATCAACCCATCATGTGTGTCTTTTAGTGCATTTCTATCCAATATGGTAATTACTTCCTTCTTTATTATCTCCCTTATTCCCCTTTGCTATGTCTATATATTACTGTTTACTCCTTGCCAGTTTAGTTTGGCCTATGACTGTTCCTGATCTATATTCATAGTCTAGATCTGGCTCTGCAAGATACAATTTCAAAATTTGCAGGTGACACAAGTGCCGAAGTATAATGACTTGTGAGGGGTATAATGATAGCCTTTGAAAGCAAACAGGCTGGAGGAATGGACAGGTAATGCATAGAAGCGTGAGGTGGTATGTTTTGATAGGAAGAGCAAGCAGAAACCAAACAAAATAAAGAGTACAATTCTAAAGGGAGTGCAGGAGTGAAGGAACTTCAGACTGTGTACACAAATCATTCAAGGTAATAGGTTCAATTAACATCGTCTCCAATAACTTTAGGATGAAGTCCATGAGATGACCAGACAATGAAACGTGCTGGAGTTTATCAGACAGACACTGGACAAACTCGGAGCTCTCTCTGCTGGGCCACGCAGTGAGTAAAATTATCTTAACTGAGAATATGTCTTTACCAGCCCCAGAGCAGGTTGGTCATTTGTTTCAGGGGAACAAAAAGAATGTGAAAGATATTGTTAGCAGATCATTTTGGGTAATTTCCTAATCAAACTGTTTGCTCCTCTGTTCATTTACAATGCCTTTTTCTCTTTATTCATTCATGGGATGAGGGCGTCGCTGCCCAGGTAGCATTTATTGCCCATCTCTAATTGCCTAGAGGGCAGTTAACAGTCAACCACATTGCTGTGGGTCTGGAGTCACATGTAGACCAGACCAGGTAAGGATGGCAGTTTCATTCCCTGAAGGACACTAGTGAATCAGATGGGTTTTTCCTGACAATCGAAAAACCGGTAGAACCCACATTTAGGTCATTGAGCTGTAGGCTCCCGAGGCAGAATATGAGGTGCTGCTCCTCCAGGTTCTGGGTGATGTCATTGTGTCACTAGAGGAGGCTCAGGATGGACATGTCACCCAGGGAGTGGGAGGGAATGTTGAAATGGTTCGCAACTGGAAGATGTTGTCTTTTGTCGCAAACAGAGGGCACGTTCACCTGCACATCCATCAATGTGGTCTATAGCATCCGCTGCTTCCATTGTGGTTTCCCCCACATTAGTGAGACCAAACAGAGGTTCTGAGACTGCTTTGTAGAGCACCTGCACTCTGTTTGCAACAAACGACAACACCTTCCAGTTGTGAAACATTTCAACTCCCCCCTTCTATTCCCTGAATGACATGTCCATACTGGGCCTCCTCCAGTGTCACAATGACGCTACCCAGAAACTGGAGGAGCAGCCCCTCATATTCCGCCTCAGGACCCTACAGCCCAATGACCTAATGGTGGATTTTACCAGTTTCAAATTCTCCCTACCCCCAGCCTCATCCTGTGACCAACCCTTTCATCCCTGCTTCTTTGACCCGACACAACCTGACCATCTTCTCTCCCACCTGTCCGCTCCTCCCACCTCACTGACCAATCCCCACCACTACCTACTTGCACTCACCTATCACCCTCCCAACTTCCTTCTACAGCCCCACCCTTCTTCTCTATTTATTTCTGAGCTCCCTTCCCCCTCCCAATCCATTTCTGAAGAAAGGTCCTGACCTGAAACATCAACCTTTCTGCTCCTCTGATGCTGCCTGGCCTGCTGTGTTCCTCCAGCTCCACACTGTGTTATCTCTGACTCCAGTTCTTACTATCTCTGAAAAAAATGTATGCATGCTCTGCCCATCTTCTGTGTTCCATTCTGACAGCAATGTTGTTACTGCTTCAGTGTTAATGCAATCTCAATTAAGATGTATTGGAAGAAGCACTTACTGTTTTCCAGGCTCCAAAATTGCGTTCGAGGTTCAGCGCTCCAACATGAACCATGTGTTAACCCCTGTGAATCCCATTTTGTATGACATCGTGCAAGTGAACGAGGGCAATGGCTACAACCCAGAAAGCGGCAAGTTCACTGCTGTCCAGAATGGCCTGTACTTCTTTAGCTTCTCATCACTCCCTGGTCGAGGCCTGAATACTGATGTGAGCCTAATGAAGAATGGGGAAGAAATTAGTTTGATCCACAGTGTCTTGGCAAAAGACAGTTCCCAGCTCTCCGTAAGAAATATCATCCTACGACTCAAGGCGAAAGATCAGATCTGGGTGCAACTTGTCTGTGGAAACCTCTGGAGTAGAGGAGGTTCATTGAGTTTCCAGGGCTTTCTACTGTTTCCGTAAAGGTGCTCAAGAGTGCCTTTCTTTCCAGGAGTTGCGCCCATTTCTTGGACATCGCTGTTGGTTTAAAAAGAATGCTTTTGCTACACTTTTGCTACATTCACCTGAGCTTGTAGGAGGACTGTGCAATCCATTGTTGGGTTGGATAGTCTGCAGAATAAGAGATACACAGAAATTGTCAGGAGCATGAGTATATGGCAGTGTTAATTAGATGCTGGATGAGCAAGAGATAGTGTTTGGCAGAAACAAGGTCACCGTTTCGAGAACCAGATAAAGAATTAGACTTAGTCAAACTTGGAAATGCACAGTCACTGTGCAACACAGATGAACAGGGGGATACAATTGAGTCACTCCAGTCAGTTCTCCCATTCCATTAATTTATAGATCATCTGTATCTTAACTTCATTTGATCAATAGATACGTGAATGTGAGGGTTCTCCATTTCCTCTCACCTCTGCATGAAGAAAGCAGACTCCAAATGTTCTTGTATTCATTAATAGGTTCATCTTGCTTATAGTTGCCTCCCATTTATCTTATTACTCATTTAATCATCACCAGATGAGATCATGCCTCCAGTTAGTGTGTGTAAGGGAATACAAGCCTTGTTTATAAAATCGTATCTCATCATTCTCAGCTACTTAATCATTCTGGTCAAACTGCTGTACCCCTTCAAGGCCTAAGCTTATTAAATGATGGAGCTAGGTTGGTGGAATAAATGTTTTCCTCCTAATGTGGAGGATTGTTTTGTTGTGATTTGTGGGCATCGCTGGCAAGGTTAGCATTTGTTGCCCATCCCTAATTACCCTTGAACTGAGTTTCCATTTCAGAGGTCACTAAGAGTCAACTATAAAGATAGCTGATTTCCTTTCCTAAAAGGAAATAAGATGAGTTCTTATGGTAATTCATGGCACCATTACTAAGACTAGCTTCCAGTTCCAGGGGAGGCAATGGCCTAGTTATATTATCGCTGAACTGTTAATGGAGAGACCCAGATAATGACCTGGGGAGCCATGGCAGATTGTGGAATTTGAATTCAATGCAATATCTGGAGTTAAGAATCTAATGATGATCATGAATCTATTGTCAATTGTTGGAAAAACTCATCTGGTTCAATAATGCCCTTTAGAGAAGGAAACAACAACCTTACCTGGACTGGACTACATGTGACTCCAGACCCACATCAATGTGGTTGACTCTGGACTGCCCACTGGGCAGTTAGGAATGGGCAGTAAATGCTGCCTAGCCAGTGACACTCTCAACCTCTTAATGAATGAAGCAAGAAAATTATTAAATTTGAATTCTATCAGCTGCCATGGCAAGATTTGAATCCAGGTCCGTAGAACATCCAGTGATATTACAGCAACACCACTAACCTCCTAATTCTGAAGAAACCACAAACTAACATTGGAACACGTCTCTGTTGAGATGTTGAATCTTAAGTGTACAGGATGCCACATCCCCTATTTCAAAAACCTGAGGAGACATGCCCAGAGCTCTGACTGACATTGAGATCTCAACCAACACCAAAACAAGTTGATCTGGCCACAATTATGTTGCTGCCTGCTCCTGCTCCGTAAAGATTTGCTGCTGTGTTTCTTCCTTTACAACAATGGCCACACTTCAAAATACTCTGTCCATGCGGCAAAGTGTTTCTGGAGATCCTCTGAGGTTGAATACGAGATCTTTGCTTTGATTCTGTGCAAACATGCTTGAGCTTTGTCCAGAGGTTTTGTATGTTGAAAAACAGCCTATTAAATGATCAGTTCATTGTCTTTTTTGGGGGTATTTGAGCTCTGGAATGAATATTAGTGATAGGCATTTAGCATGTATCATCTGGCATTTCTGATTCAATGTCATTTATATTAAGTCAGCTAAAATCAAACACACATCGGATAAAATAACCATGACAACTCAGTACCTTTCTCCAAACAGAGCATGGAATAGAACTGTGGGGAGGATCACATGTTTTGAGTCCCAGTGCACACTACCCACCCGTTTATTTTCTCCACACTCACCCTTGTCCCAGTTTCTTCACCATCTCATTCCGATCCGATCCTCCCCTACGATGCCCTTGTTGCCAAAAAACATAGAACGGTACAGTATAGCCAAAGATCTCTTGACCTAAAGGACCTGCCATTTACACTATACTTTCCGCTTGTATTTCCTCCCATTGTCCCTGTTCTCTCTCCTCCCTCCACATGCACGCACATACACATTCCTGACCTAATGGTTTGGCCACATCTGGAGTATTGTATCAGAGATAATGGAAACTGCAGATGCGCTGGAGAATCCGCGATAATACAGTGTGGAGCTGGATGAACTCGGCAGGCCAAGCAGCATCTTAGGAGCACAAAAGCTGACATTTCGGGCCTAGACCCTTCATCAGAAAAGGGAGAGGGGGAAGAAGGTTCTGAAATAAATAAGGAGAGAAGGGGAGGCGGATCAAAGATGGATAGACAAGACAGGTGGAGACAGCAGACAGACAAGTTAAAGAGACGGGAATGGAGCCAGTAGAGGTGAGTGTAGGTGGGGAGGTAGGGAGGGGATGGGTCAGTCCAGGGAGGGCGGAGAGGTCAAGGGGGTGAGATGAGGTTAGCAGGTAGGAAATAGGGGTGCAGCTTGAAGTGGCAGAAGGGCAATAGGTGAGAAGAAGAACAGGTTAGGGAGGCAGAGACAAGCTGGGCTGGTTTTGGGAAGCGGTGGGGGGAGGGGGGATTTTGAAGTTTGTGAAATCCACATTGATACCATTGGGCTGCAGGGCTCCCAAGCAGAATATGAGTTGCTGTTCCTGCAACCTTCGGATGGCATCATTGTGGCACTGCAGGAGGCCCAGGGTGGACTTGTCATCTAAGGAATGGCAGGGGGTGTTGAAATAGTTTGCGACTGGGAGGTGCAGTTGTTTATTGCGAACCAAGCATAGGTGTTCTGCAAAGTAGCCCCCAAGCCTCCGCTTGGTTTCCCCAATGTAGAGGAAACCACAACAGGTACAGTGGATGCAGTATACCACATTGGAGATGTGCAGGTGAACATCTCCTTGATGTGGAAAGCCTTATTGGGGCCTGGGATGGGGGCAAGTGTAGCACTTCCTGTGGTTGCAGGCAAAAGTGCCAGGTGAGGTAGGGTTGGAGGGGAGTGTGGTGCGGACAAGGGAGTCATGGAGAAAGTGGTCCCTCCGGAAAGCGGCAAGGGTGGGGATGGAAGTGCTACGCTTATAGAACACAGAACTTAACAGCCCAGTACAGGCCCTTCGGCCCTTGATGTTGTGCCGACCTGTCATACCGATCTGAAGCCCATCTAGTCTACACTATTCCGTGTATGTCCATATGCTTATCCAATGACGACTTAAAAAATGTACCTAAAGTTGGCGAATCTACTACCGTTGCAGGCAAAGCTTTCCATTCCCTTACTACTCTGAGTAAAGAAACCACCTCTGACATCTGTCCTATATCTTTCACCCCTCAATTTAAAGCTGTGCCCCCTCGTGCTCGCCGTCACCATCCTAGGAAAAAGGCTCTCCCTATCCACCCTATCTAACCCTCTGATTATTTTATACGTCTCAATTAAGTCACCTCTCAACCTTCTTCTCTCTAACGAAAACAGCCTCAAGTCCCTCAGACTTCCCTCGTAAGACCTTCCCTCCATACCAGGCAACATCCTAGTAAATCTCCTCAGCACCCTTTCCAAAGCTTCCACATCCTTCTTATAATGCGGTGACCAGAACTGTACGCAATACTCCAAGTGCGGCCGCACCAGAGTTTTGTACGGCTGCAGCATAACCTCTTGGTTCCGGAACTCGATCCCTCTATTAATAAAAGCTAAAACACTGTATGCCTTCTTAACAGCCCTGTCAACCTGGGTGGCAACTTTCAAGGATCTGTGTACATGGACACCGAGATCTCTCTGCTCATCTACACTACCAAGAATCTTACCATTAGCCCAGTACTTTGCCTTCCGGTTACTCCTACCAAAGTGCATCACCACACACTTGTCTGCATTAAACTCCATTTGCCACCTCTCAGCCCAGCTCTGCAGCTTATCTATGTCTCTCTGCAACCTACAGCATCCTTCGTCACTATCCACAATTCCACCGACCTTAGTGTCATCTGCAAATTTACTAAACCATCCTTCTACGCCCTCATCCAGGTCATTTATAAAAATGAAAAACAGCAGTGGACCCAACACCGACTCTTGCAGTACACCACTAGTAACTGGTCTCCAGGATGATACACCACTCGTAAGTGGTCTCCAGGATGAAGATGATGAAATAATCCTCTCTGCTTCAAGGAGAATGAGATCAATTTTTCTAATCTGTCCTTATATCTACTATCACTCTTACCTGGTATCATTCTAGTAAATCTCCTTTACACATTCTCCAGAGCTTTAACAAGCCTTCTATAATGTGGCTCAAACTGAACACAATACTGCAAATGTCATCTGACCAATAATCTGTAGCATCACTTTCTTGCTTTGATGATCTATGCTGCTATCCATAAACCCAAGGATCCTGTAAGCCTTCTTAACTGTTTCAATTTACCTGGCCATCTTCATCTTCACATGCATGTGAACTCCAAGGTCCCACTGCTCCTGTGCACAGGTGTGCCTGTGCTGTCTCACTGTGTTTCTTCTACCAAAATGCATTTCTCTGCATTGAGGTTTATCTGTTAGGTATCTGCCCTTTTGGCTAACTTGTCAATGCCCCTCCGCTGACACCCAGCATCATCCTCAAAATTCGCGATTCTCCCTAGCTTGGTATCATCTGCAAATTTAGAGATTTTGCTCTGCAGTCATCCTCAAATCATTTATTCAAGCTAGGAAAAGCAAGGGCAAAATTGAGGGGTGAAAGATATAGGACAGATGTCAGAGATAGTTTCTTTACTCAGTAGTAAGGGAATGGAATGTTTTGCCTGCAACGGTAGTAGATTAGCCAACTTTAGATACATTTAAGTTGTCTTTGGACAAGCATATGGATGTACATGGAATAGTGTAGGTTAGACGGGCTTCAGGTTGGTATGACAGGTCGGCACAACATCAAAGGCCGAAGGGCCTGTTCTTGCTGTAATGTTCTATGTTCTAAATATACATCTACAGCATTACCCTCATCCATTGCCTGTCATCTCATCAAAAAACTCAATTAAATGTGTCATACATGACTTACCGTTAACAAAGCCATGTTGACAGTCTAGTAATAATGTTATTTTTTTCTCCAAGTGTATTTTACCTTAGCCTGGTGTCCATTAGTTATCCTTTGCCCCTTTCTTAAACAGGGGAGTCACATTTGCAATCCTAATCCTGTGTTCAGAAAGATCTGGAAAATTTCTGTGAAAGCCTCAGTGATTTGCTCCCTTACCTCTCTCAGCAATCTAGGATGCATTCCAGCTGGGCCCATACATTTAATTCATTAATGTTTCATTTCCACTGGCAAAGATGCACTACTTTTGACTGCAAGCACACACACATTTTCAAAATCATCTCAACTCAACTATTTCTAACTATTCTTGGCCCTAAATTTGTTCCAAACACTGCAGCTAAAGCTCCCGCAGCTTTTGCCGCTTCTACTTAGCAGAGTTTAGTGTCTGACTATGTGTGGTTTGGGGTGTGAGATGCTGCCTCATATAAGGTATGATTAGCAGCAGATGCTAACATAATTTGTTCCCTGTCACTGAATCGTTCAGAGAGTCCACCCCTTCATCCGTTTTCCTTGAGACTGGGTATCATCCTTATGTTACGAGAAAAGGCAGATGGTTAGGTATGCAGATGAACATGAAAGGCAAGACCATCACAGCTGATTTCACATGATCATGGTTATAACACAGGAGAAAATAACTTCGAAGAAGATACAGGAATTTGTTCACCAGTCTACCCACTTGACCTTGAGTTTAGGAAGAATGTGAAGACACAGAAATGATTTATTCCATTATTGACTCTGTCTATAAGACAGTTAGTACCTTCATGCCATTCCTGTACCAGATTTTCTGGAGGCTGACAATCTCGCACAAATTGCCACGAAGTTTTTTTTTTAAAATGAGAAAAGGAAGCTCTGCATTTCTAAGAGAGGATTCTGCTCAGGTCACCCTCGGAAAAGTGAAGGCAAACTTCTATTCCAATGGTTCTTTTAGAGCATAGAACTGTCAGAAGAAAGAAAACCTCTCCTGCTTTTAACAGCAGTCAGCAGCCATAATCTGAAATGTAAAAGTTTCAGAGTCACTTTGATGTCCACTGTCAAACATAAAGTACATGAAGTAAATGTACTGAGAGGATTGGGATTTTCTTTAATCCTACTTGCCAAGGTCATTTCATTGCCCCTTCTAGCTCTCTTAAAGGTTCAGTTTCCTCAACCTTGCATTTGCTTTTTTTTTCCCCGCTTTTTCACTAAACCTTCAATATTTCTTATCAGTCACGATTCCTGAAACTTGCCTTTCATGTTCCCCGGAACATGCTAGTCCTGAACTTTGACCAACTGGCCTTTTTCCATTTCCTGAACCATTTCCACTCCCCCTCCCATTCTTTAGATGACATGTCCATCATGGGCCTCCTGCAGTGCCACAATGATGCCACCCGAAGGTTGCAGGAACAGCAACTCATATTCCGCTTGGGAACCCTGCATCCCAATGGTATCAATGTGGACTTCACCAGCTTCAAAATCTCCCCTTCCCCCACCGCATCCCAAAACCAGCCCAGTTTGTCCCCTCCCCCCACTGCACCACACAACCAGCCCAGCTCTTCCCCTCCACCCACCGCATCCCAAAACCAGTCCAACCTGTCTCTGCCTCCCTGACCTGTTCTTCCTCTCACCCATCCCTTCCTCCTACCCCAAGCCGCACCTCCATCTCCTACCTACTAACCTCATCCCACCTCCTTGACCTGTCCGTCTTCCCTGGACTGACCTATCCCCTCCCTACCTCCCCACCTATACTCTCCTCTCCACCTATCTTCTTTTCTCTCCATCTTCGGTCCACCTCCCCCTCTCTCCCTATTTATTCCAGAACGCTCACCCCATCCCCCTCTCTGATGAAGGGACTAGGCCGGAAACGTCAGCTTTTGTGCTCCTGGGCCTGCTGTGTTCATCCAGCCTCACATTTTATTATCTGTTATGCAAATTGGTCTTCAGTTGACAAGTTGATGTCATTTTATTTTAAAAATCTCTTTCGGTTCCTTGTAGGAAGTTTTGGAAATGCAACTTCACTGTTCTGATGGAAAAAAAGTTACTTTGTTTCAAAATGCAGTTGGATTCAATGCTGTGACCACATTCTTATCCTGAGACAAAGGCTTGCATTGCAGATAGCCACCTACTTTCCATGCCAGAGCCTGAGCAGAAGTCATCATCTGTTAGACGGGTGCAATATACAGTCCAATTGTGTAAGAGTTTCTCTTGGAGATCATTTGTCACAGATTATAACCCAGATTATAATGGTGATCAATTATGAGTTAATTTCGTGACATTGGCTTTGGAAAGGGCTGTTCTAGGTTACAAAGGGACGTTGACAGGATGCAGAGCTGGGCTGAGAAGGGGCAGATGGAGTGAAGATCTTGCCCCTTAGGTCACTGAAAAATGTGAGGTGATTCATTTTGGAAGGACAGAATTGAAAACAGAATACAGGGTTAACGGAAAGAATCTTGGCACTGTGGAGAAGCAGAGGGACCTTGGGGTTTATGTTCACAGTTCCTTGAAAGCTGCCACCCAGATAGATAGAGTTGTTAAGGCAGCGTATGGTGTGTCAGCTTTGATTAATAGAGGGATCGAGTTCAAGAACCGTGAAGCTAGGCTCCAGCCATGCAAAAGCCTGGTTCGGCCAGATCTGGAGTATTGTGTCCAATTCTGGTCGTGTCATTACAGGAAAGATGCGGAAGTGTTGGAAAAGGCGCACAAAAGATTTGCCGGGATGTTGCCTGGAATGGAGGAAAGGTCTTACGAGGAAGGGCTAGGGATTTTCTCTTAGAACGACAAAGGATGAAAAGTGACTTGATAGAGGTGTACAAAATGATCCAAGGTATAGATAGGTCGGACAGCCAGAGACTTTCCTAGGGTGGAAATAGCTATTACGAGGGGACATAGTTTTAAAAAAAGTGGAGGCAAATAAGGGGAGATGTCAGAGGTAGGGTCTTTACTCAAGAGTGGTAGTGGCGTGGAATGCATTGCCAGAGAGGATAGTGGAATCTGCCTCGTTTAGGGGCATTTAAGCGGCTCTTAGATAGGCATATGGATGATAGTATAAGGTAGGAGTGGAGGTTAGAAGACCTTAGTTTTAGGGTAAAAGTTCAGCACAACATCGTGGGCTGAAGGGCCTGTACTGTCCTATGTTCTATGATTTTCAAAGCCTGTATCTTTTTATTTTCAATTTCTGTTGTGGACTAACATGAGAAGGACTGGTTTGAAAAACCAAAGATTGCTGCACATTTTGAAAACAGGCATTATAAATGTTCTGCATGGTAGACTGGTCAGCAAGGTTAGATCACACTGATTAGAGGGAAAACTAGCTATTTAGATCCAGAACTGGCTCGAAGTCCTATTTCAACTGAAATGGCAGAGGCTCAGGGTGACCTTATAGGGGTTTATAAAATCATGAGGAGCATGGATAGAGTAAGTAGACAAGGTCTTCTCCCCAGGGTAGCAGAGTCCAAAACTAAAGGGCATAGTTTAAGGTGAGTGTAAAGATTTAAAAGTGACCTAAGGGGCAACATTTTCACACAGAGGGTGGCAAGTGTTTGGAATGAGCTGCCACAAGTCGTGGTGCAAGTTGGTACAATTAGAACATTTAAAAGACATCTGGATGGGTACATGGAGAGATATGGGCCAAATAGCACTAGATTGTTTAGGATATCTGGTTGGCCTGGACAAGGTGGACCAAAGGGTCTGTTCCAGGCTCCTATGACTCTCAGTTATCATGGAGATGAATAATTTAGAAGCAAAATTACAGTGGAATGGGGGCAAACCTATTTCCCTTTCTCAGGAAAATGCAGAGTATCTAATTCATAGCTTGACAGTTTAGAATATAGCTTAAAGTGTATTTTAAACAGTCTTGACTTTTAAAACTACAACTGTAAAGTGTAACATGTCCTCCCAGCTTGTTTACTATACTTTTAAAAAGGGTCAGAAGAGGTAAAGCTGGAAAACAGCAGGTAAAGAAACAACGCATAACAAAACTGGAATCAAAAAAAGGGAAACATTTATTTTCTTTAGAGTCAAACTGAAACAATGCCCCTGGGCTGACTGAAAGTAGGTCAGGCCACATAAAAAGAGACAGACTGATCCAAGTGGTTGTTGCGAATGAAACGAGAGTGCATGGGCCCTAGCTCACCTAGATGAGGGAGTCAAAATAAGTAGCAAATAGATAGCTCTGTACTGTAAGAAGAATGAAAAATAACTCAGTTCACTGCGAAATGCAGCAAGCATTTCAGGTCAGCTTAACCATCGGGAAGGTACAGAATTTGGAAACGGGTTCACTATGATACTAGTGAACAGATCCACACTGGTCCTCCTTGAGGTTTGTAACAAAAAAAAGAAACTACCAGATTTGAAGATAATAAAATGTGAGGCTGGATGAACACAGCAGGCCAAGCAGCATCTCAGGAGCACAAATATTATCTTGGAAACTTTTGTGCTCCTGAGATGCTGCTTGGCCTGCTGTGTTCATCCAGCCTCACATTTTATTAACTTGGAAGCTTTTGTGCTCCTGAGATGCTGCTTGGCCTGCTGTGTTCATCCAGCCTCACATTTTATTATCTTGGAATTCTCCAGCATCTGCAGTTCCCATTATCTCTGATACTAAACTACCAGATTTGCTTGGAAGTACTGAAAAAAGCAGAACAAGTAACTAAGTCATCCTAAGGCAAGAGATAGTAAATGGAAGTTTTACCGCCAACGAGAATTAAAATTAGTGTTCGGAGAACAATGGTATGCATATAGATAGTCCATAAAGTAGATTGTAAAAAAAAAGAAATTGTAATATACAAACACAGCAGGATGTAGTAAGGAGCAAACCAATATGCATGAGTAGTTATAACTTATGTTAAACCTGCTTGCTTTGTTTAATCCAATTATATGCAATAAAGTTTTTAATCAATCATGTAGTTCCATTGGTTAAAATGCCTCATTTTGTTTATGTTAACAATCTCTAACCAGATTTTAACACACATTCAGTGCACTGGGAATTCATACCAAGATAAAACAAGCCGGACTCTCACCACGTGAGTTTTCAGTCTTTGAACCAATCCTGATAGTGATGAAGCAGTGGAGAATTTGTAAATTAGACTGAATTTAAAAGCAGAGAAAGCACATGCATGATGCGGCAAAGCAAACTGAGCTGTGAATACTCTTTATAGACAAGACATACTTTGATGGACAATGGAAAAAAAACAAGTCTAGTGCATACACTGTGCATACGTACGTGGAGAGCTCTGGAACATAAGTCAGAACGTCAGAAAGAGGAAATCAGAACTTTTGTTCACAGGATGTGGGTGCTGCATTTAATCACCTAGCCCCAGGTGCAGAGGGCAGTTGAGTCCACCACATTGCTGTGCATCTGAAGTCACGTGTAAGGACAGGAGATTTCCTTCTTTGGAAGGATATTAATGAACTGGATAAGTTTATAAAACAGTGATTACATTTACATCATTAGGCTAGCTTTTTGAGTTAATTATTCTACCATAACAGTGATGTTTTTACAGATCACTGGCATATGCAACAATTAAAGTTAATTCTTTTTCACTCACTTAAGTCACCAACCTGATCAATTCTGCATCATTCATCTGCAGATGGATAATCTTGACAGATAACATGCCTTCTGGATGTCTTTTCAAACAACATGAATATTCCCTTACATTCTCAATTTGTTGTTTTGAATTCAAAACAAACAGTCAGGTTCTGCATGACCGACAAATTCACATCAACTCTGATTTTGCTGATGAAACCAAGTCATTCCTGACTTCTAAAATTAAGCATATTCATTCTTGCTGAAAGCATTGTCTACACAGCAGTGCCTGCTGACAAGGTAGCCCGGTACTTCCCAGTCAGTTCCTTAGGTAAAGGCACCAGACCTGGACAAGGAACCTGCCCTTCAACCTCACAGATGCATTCCCGCAGACAGTACTTCTTGGGCCCAAAGTGCGCAGGGTGTGAATGCTCCTTTCGTGCTTGCTCTTCAGCTTCCAGCAACTCTCTGTGAAAACACATGATGGGACCAAAATCAGCACTTTATTTCCTAAAGGCAACACACATTAACATCAATGCAACATTAGCATTCATTTCAAGATGGTTAGAATACAACAGCAGAGCTGTACTGCTGAGACAGTATAAGGCTCTGGCCTGACCACATTTGGGATATTGCGAGCAGTATCTAAGGATGGATGCTGGATGGAGTCGAAGAGGTGGTTTACAAGAAAGATCCTGGGGAATGAAGAGTTTGTCAAATGCAGTTGCAGATTCTGGGTCTGCGCACAATGGAGTTTAGAAGGATGAGGGGGATCTCACTGAAACTTACAATATTGAGCGCTCTGGAGAGGGTGGACACGTAAAACATGTTTCACCTACTTGAAGGGACCAGGATCCTCGGACACAGCATCAGCGAAGGGACAATCTTTTAGAACTGAGAATGAGAAGGAATTTCTTTAGCCAGAGGGTGTTGAATCTAGAGAATACACTGCCACAGAAACCTGTGTAGGCCAGGTCAGAGTGTATTTAAAGGCAGAAACAGATTGCCTTTATTAATTGAGAAGCAATCAAGGGATACAGGGAGAAGGGAAGAGAATGGGGTTGAGAAATGTTTCAAGTATGCGTGAATAGCAGAATAGCTTTGTTGAGCTGAATGATCCAATTCTGCTTCTATATGCCGTTCCTTCACTGTCACAGGATCAAAATCTTGGAATTTCCTCCCAAATGGCTTTGTGGGTCAACCTATAGCATGTTAATTCCAGAAGTTCAAGGCGGCAGCTCGGGACAGGCAATAAATACTGGCCAGGCAGCGAAGCCCACATTGTATTAGGGAATTTAAAGAAAGCTCACTTACTTCAATCAAGAATTTTTAAAAACACCAAAAGTTGAAAAAATCTGCCTTTACACTTAACAAATTCTGTTGAAATTTGTGCCAAATGTTCTTGTTAATTTATTTGTGACCACCTTGTTTTGGTCCTGCAGCCTACTGGTCTCTACTCAAGCACAATTTCCCCACATCTGCTCCTTCAAACCTCTTTCCTGCTTTACACTCACTTTCGAATTCAATTCTCAGGAACAAAATTGCAGTTGTCTCGTTACTTACCGCAATTTGTGTACTTGTACCTCGATATCTCTTTGTTCCTCTATCCTATTAAAAATATATGCTGAAAACAAACCGTGGCTTAATAAAATATCAGATTTAGCAGAGGGGACTGGCACATAAGTAACTCCAGACCCAGGGAACTATTCCCTCAAGTGCAGTAACTGTAGGGGAGCAGAAAATTTGAGGGTGCGCGTTTATCAAGTAGAGGCAGGCGTACATGAATGAGACCACAAAATCCTCCATTCAATGCTGCCTGACTTGTTCAATTTCTTCAGGCTTTTTTTGTTCTTGAATTTCAATATTTGGTTTACCAGCTTTTTCAACCTAACGTACATCTTTGAATGTATGAGAGCCTCAATCCCTAAATCCCTGTTATGCCCCAGGTTGGTTCCACCCAACTGTAACTACAATTTATTATTCAACAGCACCTCATACTTGCCGACTTTGAATTGCATCACATCAGTCACACTACATTCCAATGAGACAAAGGTAGGAGTCCAAAACTAGTGGGTATAGGTTTGAGGAGCAAGTGGAAATATTTAAAGAGAACCTGAGGGGTGACTTTTTCTTTCTCCACAGTGAACGGTGGGTATATGGAACAAGCTGCCAGAAGTGATAGCAGCAGCTACAGTTACAGCATTTAAAGACATTTTGACAGGTACATGGACAGGAAAAAGTTAAGGGATATGGGCCAAATGCAGGCAAATGGGACTAGTTCAGTTCAGGAGACCTGGTCAGCATGGACAAGTTGGGCCGAAGGGCTTATTTCTGGGCTCTATGAAAAGACTGCTTTGTACTGAGGCTTCATCCATGACAGCCTTGCCAATAAATAAAACATGGGATCCTCTAAAAAATCACAAACAAGCAGAAAAGGATGGGACAGGGTTAAGCTTCCAGTGTAAAAACGACACAGCTTACCGGCTCTTTCCCAGGATGGTCTTCACATGTTCAACAATTTCTTTATGGTTCTTTCCTTCAACATCAACCAAAACCTGTTCACCATCATCTTGGGGAGAAATTGCAAAAACAATGATACAAAACTGAAACAGTACCACATTGTTACCCCACCGTAGTTCTATCTCATTCCATTCTCCTTTGGAAGACACAGTACCACACTTCCACCCCCACCTCCCGTTTGATCATCAGCACTCTCCCAAAATAGCAGCTCATCTGTCACTCTAAGCAGGTTGGCCAACTCATTTGCAAGAATTGCCTCAGTTTAACAAGCTTCAAAACGATGGCACAAGCAGACACATACCCAAATAAAACTTTAGAAAAGGTGATGGTGTCAGGTTCTTGAACATAACAATTTGAACCCAAGGATTCTGGTACTGGATCTGAGGTATGTTGAAGAAAACAAACTTTCTGAAAAGAAATAAATATAAACAAATCAGCATCACAAATTTAAAATGTCCCTGTACAACTGGTGTATTGCAGCAAGAGCATACAGGATATGATTTGCAACTTACAATTTTGAACCATTTTCATCATCATTTGGCTGTACAAATGACATGGAACACTGTTTGTAATATTAACCTGTTGCAACCATCATGGCCAAGCACAAGAGACTAACATTTGAACGATTTCTACATAAAAGTGCAACTTTGCAACGTGTAACTTTTAACTTTGTTCTTAAGATTGTGCCAAGGTATTTTTCCCCAAGACAGCATCTTGCATGACAACATTATACGCTTTTCAGTATACTCCTGAATTTTGATACTGAGTACACATAACTAAAGTCAAAATTCATGAAAAAAAATCAAAAGTCAATTTACAGGAACTTCCCACACATAACTACGTTTCAACTATATTCTACAAGCAAGTATATTAAATTTTACGAACCACATTACTTTGGGCGCACAGTTCAGTTGGGGGGGGGGGGGGGGGAGAAGAGAGCGGGGGAGGGGGTGGTGTGCAGCCCCAGAATAAGATTTCTTCCCCCCTTTAATACAGGAATAAAGAGTATTATTTTCTGTCCTGAGCCTGTCACCTCCTCATTCCTAGCGGTGGGCTACATACTCAATCCATACAGGCCAGAGTCTGGTCTCTGACGGACTGGAGAGGCCGGTCATCACTAGATACTGGAGTTGGGGCCACACAATCAGCTCAGCCACCATCTTACTGCGTGATACAGAGGGGATGAATGGCCTCCACCGCGCCGGGCCGGGCCGGGCCCGACCCGACCGCACTCACGAACCTTGCTCCGTCACTCCTCTCCCCGTGCGTGTTGTAATTCACCGTCAGGATCTTCACCGAATCCTTCAAAGACACTGATCCACTCCGCAGGAACTCAAGGGTCCGCCGCACTGGAAATCGACCCTTCATCCCCATGGCCTCCCGTGGACAGGCTCTCTGCGCCTGCGTAAAACGTCATCGCTGACGACCCGGACACGCTCCTGTAGCCACGCCCCTCGGGCGCCTGCGCCTACGCCTTCTCAGCAGTGGGATGCCGGGAAGCTGGTGATGTCCCAGTGCTGCTTCGTTATCAACCTCACTGTTCTCTAACTCTGTGCTTGACTTCACCCCTTCATTGAGCAACCTGCCGGGATGATTCCAACATGCAGCGAATTTTCAGCGACCACCTTTGCCCGAGGGTGAGCCGAGCGGGTATGAAGTTGGCAACTGAAATAAAACGTGAAATAAAATGTGTAGAGCTGGAAGAACAGAGCAGGCCAAGCGGCATCAGAGGAGCAGGAAAGCTGACGTTTTGGGTCTAGACCTTTCATCAGAAATAAAATGTATACTTGTCATTTTGGGCAGGAAGAATAGAAAAGCTGCTACCTAATTCATTGCAAAGAGCTGGCATAACTTGGTGCTACAAAGGGATCTGGGTGTCCTGGCATGTAAATCACAAAGTTAGTATTCAGGAGGTCAGCAGGACAAATCGTGGTTTATTGCAAGGGGACCGAAATGTAAAAGTAGGAAAGCTTTATTGCAGATAACAAGGTGGATGAGCACAGTAGGCCAAGCATTGTTTTAGGATTATTTCTGAAGCTTTATTGCAGTTGTACTTGTCCTTGAAGAGATCACAGTGTACACTTCTTATTGCCTTATTTGGAAAATGATCTTTATTCATGTGGGCATTGAGCAGTTCTTCTTGTTGGCTTTTATTGAATTACTGCAGTTTTTGTGCTGTAGCTTGACCCACAATGCTATTAGGGGGGGAATTCCAGGATTTTGACCAAGTGATAGCAAAGGAGTATTCCTAAGTTAGATGAGTGACTGGCTTGCAGAGGACCTTGTCGGTAGTGGAATTCCCATACAGCTGTTGCCCAAGTCCTTCTAAATGGAAATGTTGTAGGTTTGGAAAGTGCTGTCTCAAGATCTTTGGTGAATTTCTACAGTGCATCTTGTTCTTCGTATAGACTGCTGCTACTGAGCTTCAGTGGCAGAGAGACTAGAGGTTTGTGGTTGGGCTATTCAAATGGGCTGCTTTGCCCTGGATGTTGTTAATCTTCTTACATGCAGGTGGGGAGTATTACATCAGACTCCTGACTTGTGTCTTGTAGAACATAAAACACTACAGCACAGGAACGGGCCCTTCGGCCTATGGTGTTGTGTCAAACTTGACACCAAATGAAACTGATCCCATCTGCCTGCTCTTGCATATTCATGTGCATATCTAAAAGTCCCTTATTGTATCTGCCTCGAGCACCACCCCTGGCCGTGCATTCCCAACTCTTACCATTCTGTATGTTGCCCACGTCTCCTTTGAACATTCCCCCCTCACCTTAAATTCATGCCCCCTCATATTAGACATTTCAATTCTGGAAAAAAGATTCTGACCATCAACTCTATCTATGCATCTCATAACTTTATAGAATTCTATTAAGTCTCCCCTCAGCCTCCTCCACTCAAGAAGAAACAACCTGAGTTTTTCTAGCCTCTCCTTATAGCTCATACCCTCTAATCCAGACAGCATCCTGGTAAACCTCTTCTCTAACCTCTTCAAAATCTCCATATCTGTCCTGTAATGTGGTGACAAGAATTGAAAACAATACTCCGTGTGGCCAACCAGTCATAAAGCTGCAACATGACATCCTGACTCTTGTGCTCACTTCCCCGAACAACAAAGGTGAACATGCCATCTGCCTTGTTTACCACCGTATCTGCTTGTGTGGCCACTTTCAGGGTGCTATGGACTTGAACCCACTATATCCTTCGACAACCTTCTACGTTATACACAACTCCAATGATCTTTGTATTGTCTACAAACTTACTAACCCACCAATCCACATTTTTGTCTAAGTCATTTACGAATGCAGAGGTCCCAGAACACCAATATTAATGGACCTCCAGCCTGAAAAACACCCTTCCACCACTGTTCTCTGTCTTCTAGGGGCAAGGTCAGAAATCACACGACACCAGGTTATAGTCCAACAGGTTTATTTGAAAACACAAGCGTTTGGTGTCTCATTCCTTCTTCAGATGTTAGTGAGAGAGGTGATATCAGACACGGAACTTATAAGTTAAAGATCGAAGGTTCACACTACTGATGAGGATGTATTAAACAAACCTCATATGCTGTTAAATCTTTAATCAGTTAGAAGGTTTTTATTGATTAATATGTATATGTAAGTTCCTGAATTCTTTCCAAGTTACGGTCCTGAGAGAACTAAAGGTTTTATCAGTGTAAAGAAGAGATGGCATTCTGGGTCAGTCACATGTTAGGTGTGAGGCCTTGTTTAGAATCTGTTTGTGCTTTAGTTCGGAATCAGACTGTTTTATTTCTAAGCTAGGAATTTATAAAACGCTACATTGATTGACTTCCTATAAATTGTGTGCTTTTTGAACAAAATAAAACATGTCTGCAAATACACATTCACCCCGTAGATTCATTGTGTGTGTGTGTGTGTGTGTGTGTGTGTGTGTGTGTGTGTGTGTGTGTGTGTGTGTGTGTGTGTGTCTGTGAGAGAGAGAGATTTTGAATCCATGCAGCCAAGTCATCATGGATCCCACGCATCTTAATCTTCTGGATAAGCCTAACTTTTTGAAAGCCTTATTAAAATCCATGTCAACAACATCCACTCCTACACTCTTAGTGATCACTTCCACCTGCTGGTCTGCGTTCCTGCTTCCTGTAGTAATGTAGGCAGTCATGATGCCCACAACCAACTGTACAAGTATAAATGGGAAATTGCGCGCCAAAAATCACAGTACCTAAACACAACGGACCAGCAATGGACCACAACTGGAAGAGGCCATCACCATCAATCCTCAGGCAACTGACTGTGCGGAGTTTGCACATTCTCTCCGTGTCTGTGTGTTTTTCTCCGGATGCTCCAGTTTCTTCCCATGGCCCAAAGATGTGCAGGCTAGGTGGATCGGCCATGCTAAATTGCCCGTAGTGTTCAGGGGTGTGTGGGTTATCGGGGGATGGGTCTGGGTGGGATACTTCAAGAGGCGGTGTGGACTTGTTGGGCCGAAGGGCCTGTTTCCACACTGTAGGGAATCTAATTTAATCTAATCTAACCACAGGTCCAAAACTAAGAAGAGACACAAGCTACAGGAGAAACTTACCAAACTGATCCACCACAAAGACAAAGACAACAACATACCAGCCACATGGATAAGAAACCTATCCAGCAGACAACTCACAGAAACTGAGAAAGCTGCCCTAAAACACAGACTGAATTATAACCACAAAGATGCGAACAGAACAGTCTTCATGGCTGAGATAGTAGGAACTGCAGATGCTGGAGAATCTGAAGAAGGGTCTAGGCCCGAAACGTCAGCCTTCCTGCTCCCCTGATACTGCTTGGCCTGCTGGGTTCATCCAGCTCTACACCTTGTTATCTCAGACTTCATGGCTGCTCTGGAAAGCACAGACTCATGGACAAAACAAGCTATCCAATAAACTTTCATCCCCACACTAAGCCAAAGGAACAAATGGTACACCCTGAACCATCAGAGAGAAAAGCATAGATAAACTCAAGAAAGACAAGAACAAAGAGCGCATGACTGTCATTATGAATAATACAGACTATGTTGAGTAAGCAGAGGCATTGCTCGCAGATACAACAGGTGGTGATAAACCCAACACCGCAGCAGGAAATAGGATCACCCAGACACCGAAGAGACGCAAGGATGCAGGACAGACAACCAAGATGGACTACACAAGAATCAAACGAGAAGGCACAAACACCTCCCCACCCCCCCGCCGCCATTTCTATGGTGGCAAAGTGTAGAGCTGGATCAACACAGCAGGTCGAGCAGCATCTTAAGGAGCACAAAAGCTGACGTTTTGGGCCATGACCCTTGTGCTTCCTACAGTACACAAACCAGACATCCCCCTCAGACCCATTGTCCCTTACCAGGCACACCTTCACACAAACTTGCCAAGGACCTACAACAGAGATTGAAAAACCTAATCGACAGATCACCCCATTCCATCCACTCAACCCAAGAATTCTTCAATACCCTCAAGGACATAAAAATCAGCAACAACGAGATTATGGTATCCTTTGACATTACAGCTTTATTCACATTAATCAACATCCCAGTCACCAAAGAAACAGTGGCCACATTACTCGAGAAAGCAGGAACACAGACCAGCAGCTCCATCAGCAATGACAAACACTCAACTTACTAGATTTGTGCCTCATCACACATTTCGTCTTTAATGGTCATGTATACAAACAGATCAATGGCACACCCATAGGATTACCCATCCCAGGATTCATCGCAGAGGCAGCCATGCAAAGACTTGAACACACTACCCTCCCCCTCACTCAACCTAAACTGTTGATCTGGTATGTGGATGACACATTTGTCATTATTAAATGCATCAAACTAGAAGAGACCCAACATCTTCTTCACCCAGAGAGTTGTGAGCGCATGGAATAGTTTACCAGTGGAAGCGGAGTCATTAGTGACATTTAAGCGACTGCTGGACATGCACATGGACAGCAGTGAATTGAGGGGAATGTAGGTTAGGTTATTTTATTTTTGGATTAGGATTATTCCACGGCACAACATGGTGGGCCGAAGGGCCTGTACTGTGCTGTACTTTTCTATGTTCTATGTTCTCATCAACATCAACATCATCTCATCAACAATGTATTCACCAGAATTAAATTCATGAGAGAAGAAGAAAACAACCTCGGTATACAGGAAAGCAACCCGCACTGACCAAATCCTCAACTTCCATAGCAACAACCCCAACACCCGCAAACAAAGCTGTGATAGGACAGTATTTAAATGGGCCATCACGCAGGAAAGAGGAAGAGCATCTATACAAAATTTTTGCTATGAACAGATAACCCTGCAACTTCATCCACAGGTGCCTACTAAATAGACAACTACAAGAGGACACAATACGTCCTAACACACTGGCCACACCAATACATCAAGAACACATAAGAACTGACAATGTCAGCTTTTCTGCTCCTAAGATGCTGCTTGCCTGCTGTGTTTATCCAGCTCCACACTTTGTTATCTTGGATTCTCCAGCATCTGCAGTTCCCATTATCTCTGATACAATTTTAACCTCACTGTGAAGTTTCTTCCAGGGATGCCTAACCTGAAGATGTTACCCTTCTCCCTCCAGACAAACCTCAGGGGATCTCTCTCCCTCTGCAACTCTCTTGTAGCTTTTTTGATGAAGGGTCCAAGCCCGAAACGTCAGCTTTTGTGCTCCTAAGTTGCTGCTTGGCCTGCTGTGTTCATCCAGCTCCACACTTTGTTATCTTAGAACTGACAATGAGACTCCTATGCCACTAGGAATCATGGTAGCACATAAGCTCACAGCCACTCCATGACAAACACGCAAGGATTAAAGACCCCAATTCCCACAATGTATAGAACCAACATAGTTTACAACATACCATGCAATGACTGTCACAAACATTACATCTTAGAACTGACAACGAGACTCCTACGCCACTAGGAATCATGGTAGCACACAAGCTCACAGCTGCTCTATGACAAACACTCAAGGATTAAAGACCCCATTCCCACAACATATAGAACCAACATAGTTTACAAAATACCATGCAGCGACTGTCATAAGCATTACATCTGACAGGGAGGAAGGAAACTAGCCATTAGAACAAACGAACATTGGCTAGCAGCAAAACAACATGACAAATTTTCCTTAATATCAGTGCACTCGGACAATGAAGGCCATCCATTTAACTGGGACAATGTAACCATAGCAGCCCAAACCAAACATAGACACACAGAAATTCATGGAAGCATGGTTCTCAACCCATAATGCAGTCAATAAACATATAGAATTGGACCCTCTTTACAAACCCATACAGAACAAAACAAGAAATGACACTACTCACCATAATGGACCAGACAGTATAAATTCCAAGTGGAGTAGAACATCGCTTCATCGGATGCCTCACTGATGGTGTTGCCTAGCATGGTGATGAAATGTCTGACTGAAAACAGCCAGGCTGGGTGAGCAAGTCAGCAACTTCACCCACAACCCAAGCTACAAATCTTTGCTAAAAACCTTAGACTAAGGATGTTTGAAGTGGAAAACATAGGCCTTATTCAAGAGGGTCTATGGATACGATATCATGGCACCTTATGGTTTGCAGTGAGGGAGAGAGGCTTATAAGCACAACTTTGGACTGATGTCGACAAATTAACACAGTGATAACGTGGTCATACCCAATTTATTTGAATGCACATGGATTACATGGCTTCAAGACAAATACCAGCCTAAAGTGTCCCATAGAGTCTTGCAACCTGGACACTGACATAATCCGTGTAACCTACAGGGGAGAAGGGGAATATTGCATAAAAATCTCACTTAGCTCATATCAGTATGGGACAGCACAATACAATGTCACCAATACCGCTTTCTGTATTAGGCCACGCATACTGTCAAGGTAGGCCAAATTCAGATGATAAATATACAAAAAAAGGAAAGGGTGGCATTTAATGCAAGTGAGGAACTCCAGCAAACTCTGGGTGAATACCTGGAGAAATAAGATCATGGTCTCAAACCCCTACAGGAGGAATTACACCAAATCTGAACCCAATTGTCCGCAACACATAGAAACTTCAACAAGGTAATACAGCAGGCCAACTATGTCAAAGAACAAATAAAAGAAATTAAAGTTATAGTTTGGTGCGAGTGAGATGTTATTGGGATAACATACCATTGATTTCTATATTCTTTATAAATTAATGCTCTTTATCTGCTGGCATAGAAGTATGCAGACATTGCCTTAAAACTTCCATCCCAACTAGAATTAGGTGTAAAACTTTGTAAATCTTTCTCTTCCTACACATAGGTAGAAAGACACTACCTCAAGCTTCCTGCCTGAATAGAATTAGGTATAAACTTTGTAAGTCTTTATCTTTCTGCACAAGAGTATGTGGAAACTGTCTCAAATAACATTAGGTGGGCAGCATTTGTAAAGGTGTGAGACTTCTGAGATCCTGTAAAGAATGTAACTTCTGTTTCTGCTAAAGGGGCCAGAGCACTGACTTTTGTTCAAGCCAGACACTTCGGTGGCTTGAAATTACATTCTGTCACTTCAGCAACTTGAAATCACCCCCTGCCGTTCACAGCCACTTCACGAACAATCAATACTGTATCCTGCTCTCTTTATGTTTTCGATGTAGTAATTGATTTTGTATCATGTCATTGTCCGATGTAGTGATTGTTTCATGTGACATGCCATTGTGAGATGTAAAATTGCTTTATGTATTATCCACTCGATAAGGTATAACAAGCAGAGACTGTCCACTGCTCAGGGACAATTGCTTACGAAACTGTGCACTCTGTGCCGTGTTGAGTACAGTGATCCTCCATGGCTTGTACTTGCTTTGTAATAAAGAATTTGTGTTTTTCTAAACAGGTCAGTATCTTGTTATTGCATCAAGTCCGTGAGGGTCTCTGAAAACGAACCTAACAGGAGGATTTCTGGGACTGAGGATCCAACTTACAAATCCATCCCTGGGTTTGTCTCACGCCACATTTGCCTGTGCTTTTAATCCTGGTTACCCTGGTATACCTCATTGTCCTCACTGTCAAATTCATCCAGTGGAAAAGAGAACTTTCGCAAAGACTGAACTTAGAGATTTCACTCAATTCGCGGTCTTCATGCCTATTAAAAAGGTACCCTATTGCAAGACTATTTTTGGATGTTCTTAAATTGGAATTACTTAAGCCTACAAGCTAACTGTTACTGTGCAGTTGATTACATCAAGTCTGTAAATTAATTTCATTAAATTTACAATTCAATTAGCCAGGCATTTTAATTGTATCAAATTGCTATATATGACATATCTACTAATCATCTTAAACCATCTAATTCTATGATTCTGTAAGATATTGTATTACAGACTTCTTTACCTTTGTATTATAGGTTCTTTCCACCAATGCATTCACAAGCATTCTATATTTACTAGTATCGTGTCTTAGTTTATACATAATTTTACTAACCACTCACCAACACCTTATGGTTACTGTTACCATATTCCATTCATTCAATCATAAAGCCTCTTCCATGAAATTGAATGAATGAACGAGTGAACCGTCAATCGTAGTGCAATCCCAAGACCCAGCTGCAGTACTCAGTTTACTAATCTTTCCACTTTTGTTAAGTGCTTACCTAATTCCCAACTTAGTTAAATCATATAGGACTAATATTTTTCTTTCTGTAGTATTCTCAAACATAAAGATAAAAGGACTAACATTTCTTTATCCTATGGATTATTTGTTCATGGGTGCAAACTTTGTTTAATCACTTCTGATATATGTGTATAAGACCCTAATATTCTAATGTTTGTTTGATCATTACTATGAATTCCCAATGTCTTATTTATTCCTAGTTTACCACACTTGTTTGATTAGCTGTTAAATTTGAATTTTGATATTCTATTCGTGTAAAGCCTGATGATGTTGCTTGATCTCAGCTCGGTGTCATTTCCAAACATGCTATCTCTACGAGTTTAGTTGTTTGAGTGTATGTTGTGCTTTGCTTGAGCTTGGGTGATAGTAGACTCACCACACGGAAATTGGTCGGTGATCATGTAATCCATCACACTTTGCATTCGGGACAAGAAGAAGAACTGTAGCTGGACGGGCCACTCAGAATGTCAGAATTGGATAATACAGAATGCTGAGAAATTAAGTCAAGCATTGGCCAAAATATCCTGACAAAAAAAACACTTAAATAAACAAGAGATAACATGGTGTGAAGCTGGATAAACACAGCAGGCCAAGCAGCATCAGAGGAGCAGGAAAGCTTAATGTTTCAGGTCGGGATCCTTCTTCAGAAGGCACCTTAGAATCCTACACCCAATGGTTTCAATATTAGCCTTGGAACCCTACAACCCAATGGTCTCAATGTGGACTTTACGAGCTTCAAAATCTCCCCACCCCCCCGACCTCATCCCAAGACTACCCCCCCCCCCCCCACCGCCGTCATTCCCGCCTCCTTGACTGGTCCGTTTTCTCGCTACCTATCTGCTCCACCTTCTATCACTGCCTCCCCATCGCTCAATTTATTTCAGAACACCCTTCACCCCCATTTCTGCAGAAGGGCCAGACCCGAACCATCAGCTTTCCTATTCCTCGTGATGCTGCCTGGCCTGCTGTGTTCCTTCAGCTCCACACTGTGTTATCCCAGGCTCCAGCATCAGCAGTTCTTACTATCTCTGGATAAATCAGTGAGTTTTGTTAACGTGATAAAGGAAAGCACAATGGAAGCTAAAAAGCTGCAACAGAAGGTACAGCCTAGTCAAGGGGTGGTTGTGAAGAAAGTTCCAGATCTCCTTAAATAATTTATTACAAGGGTAAGATTTACTCGAATAAGCCAGGAGGAGCAGGTAAAGCAATTAAAATTTAAGAGATACGGGAGCATGTCAATGAGAGATGAGGAGACATGAAATTCAGAAGGAATATTGTCAGAAAAAGTCAAAATCTGCAGAATTCATGGTGAGATGAGAAGTGCTCCGTTATAGAAAGTGAGGTTGGAGTGCCTAGTGATAAGTGAAGAAGTGGTGGTAGGAGAAACTCTCAGCTCCAGGAATACAATTTGTCCTTGACATGGCAGGATCACAGATGGGAGTGATCACTACAGTAGAACATCAGGCAGCTGAGGTATTACAGGAAGTATATCCTGGAATCTTTCCTGGCTGTGTGATAACAAGGACTCATAGTTCAGATATGTGGCCTCTTAACTCTGACTCACTAATTAATTTCAGTGGTCTTTACACCTCATGCCCGAAAACTAAATCAAATGCACTAAATTTGGTAGATTAACAAAGACACAGGTTGAAGCAGGAGGAGAAATCAAAGAATAAAGAGAAGGAAATTACAGTACAATTATCACTGATCAAGTTGCTGAGATAAAACAAAGTGGAGGGAAAAGTGGATATTTTCAATTCAGAGAAATTAGCTGAATTACAACAGAAAAATGAAAACTAAAGTAACTGTATCAAAAAGCATCGACAAATGAAAAAAATCTGAATGTATTCCTGAAAATTGCTATCTTAAAAATGACATCTTAATTAGGAAATGGAGACCATCATATATTCAGGTGGATGACAAATGGGCAGAAGCTCATCAAGTTGCTTTATTAGTGGGTTTTGGAAAGAAAGTGTTCTGTGTTGCCATGAATTACCAATAGGAGGGCATTTGAAAGTAAGGAAAAAACTCAAGCCCAAAAACATTTTTATTGGCCTGGACCGCATAAAGATGTGGTTAAGTTTTGCTGGTCATGTCATATGATATAATAATAAAATCAGCACCTTTAATACTCATTCCCTCATTTAAGGAATCTTTCACAAGGGCCTTAAATGATTGCATAGGAGCCCTACTTTGATACAAAAAATGGGAATCAGGAGTTGGTGACCATAATGAATGTGTTGACTGGATTTCCAAAGGCCATTCCATTATGCAATATCAAAGCTTTTTTTATTTTTTATTATTTATTCATTTTGGGGGATGTGGGTGTTACTGGCTGGCCAGCATTTATTGCCCAACCGAGTTAGCCTTGAGAAAGTGGTGGTGAGCTGCCTTCTTGAACTGCTGCAGCCCACCTGCTGTGGTTTGAAGAGTTACTCAATTTTTTTTACTAGATACAGACTACCCACAGAAATACAATCAGATCAAGGGTCAAATTTTACATCAAAATTATGCAAGGAAGTTTGGGAAAAAAAACAATTTCAAATCTACTGCACACTGTCTAGAATAGGAGGGAGCATTAGAATAATGGATCGAACCTTAAAGAACATGTTGAGAACTTATAGCCAATACTATCCAGAGGACTGTGGTAAAGGATTTCAATTCCATTTAGGGATGCACCAAATGAATCTACCAAATTTAGTGAATTTTACTTAGTTTTTGGGCATGAGGTGAAAATGCCACTGAAATTAATTAAGGAGAAATTAGTGAATCAGAGTTCAGAGACCTGGACTATGTGTCAAATCTCATGGATAGATTAAATAGAGTGGTAAGTTGGCTGTTGAGTGAGCATCTAAAAGTAGCACAGCATGTGAAGTCATAGGAAGCAGACAAGAAATCAAAAATTCACAATTTTGCTAGTGGAGATAAAACATTACAGTTACTTCTAGTGGTACGTGAACCTTTTAAATGCAAGGTTTAGTGGTCCTTATCAAATTGAAAGTAAATTGAGTGAGGTGAATTATTTGATAAGAATGTCAGAAAGAAATCTCTTGTGGATATGCTAAAAGGGTATTTTGGTAGGGAAGGAAAGCAAAAAGTGTATGTGTTCCTGGTTACAATACAGAATGGAGAACCAAGTTCAGAGGATTCTGAGTTGCACGTTCCTCAAATTAAATTGACAATGAGGAAGTTCTCAAAATTGGTGATAAATTACTGAGTTACCTTCCAGAGGAAAATTGGAATGACATAAATGAGTTATTACATGGGGAGACGTGGAAATAAGCTGGGAAGTGCTTATCTAATTATGAATGATGTCTATATTGGAAATGTTGGTTCAATTAAGCAACATCCTTATAGATTTAACCCTCTGAAGTTGGCATTAGTTCAAACAGAGATTGAACACATGATCAAAGACAACATTTTCAAAGTGAGTTGCAATGACCAGTGTTCATCCATAGTAATGGGTAATACCCAACAATTATGTGTGGAATTGTGCAGTTACAAAGTTGGACTCATATCCTATTCCACCTTTGAAAAACTGTATTGAAAATATGGGACAAGAAACTTATATTTTGAAATTGGACTAACTCAGAGGATCCTAGCAGGTACTTCTTATCCGAAAGAGTGAAGACAATTTTGGGTTTTTGTGACACTGAATGGACTATACCAATTAAAAGTCAGGCCATTTGGTATAAAAAAATGCATCAGTCACATTTCAAAGACTAACCAATAAAGTCATTACCCAGTTGTGTAGTGTACTTTGGTGACCCGGTGATTTTTAGTCACACATGGAAGGAACATTTGCAGCATCTATCGGAATTGTTCAATCAACTTCAGGAGGCAGGCTTAGTGATCAACCTGGCTAAGAGCGAGTTTGCAAAAGCCCGGTTACATTCCTGGGCCATGTTATTGGACATGAACAGATAGCCCCCTTAGGATATGAAAACAAAGGTTATTGTTTCCCATACTATCAACCAAAGAGGGCAGTTCTATGATTCCTGGGATTGAGCAGGTTTTATCTGAAGTTTGTACTGAATTTTTTCAGTGTGATCGCTCTGCAAACTGGCGTATTGGAAGAAATACAGAAAATTTTAGCGGATGGTGGACTGTGTAAAGGCATTTGACAGTCTGAAAGCTGTGTTAACGACTGCCCCAGCGTTAGCTGCACCTAATTACGCAAAGCCATTCAAGGTGGCTATCGATGCGGGTGTCCATGCTATACTCTTATGAGAAGACGAGAAGAAGACGTATAGTAGACCTATAGTATATTTTTCCAGAAAATTGAATATTTATCAAGCAAAATGTTCCACGATTTTGAAGGAAACCTTGAGCTTGGTATTGGAGTTATAACATTTCAATATTTATTTTGCTAGTAATGTGTAGGAGACACTTGCTTGTACTGATCATAACCCATTAAATTTTTTGGAGAAATTTAAGGACAAAAAAGTCCCAAACTCTTTAGATGGAGCTTGTTATTGCAGCCATCCAATTTGAAAATTATGCATGTGGCAGGACAAGAGAACATAACTGTGAATGCATTGTTGCAACGTTGAAGATGGATGGAGGCATTCGGTGGAGGGAATAAATTGACTATAAACAAATAGACTGTAGCAGTGAATGTTTGCATGTTTAGAATCGAAGATCATGTACATGTATTGTAGTGTACTGATAGAATAAGACTTTTTTTTAAACTGAAGTCATCTTTGTATATTGATTTTTTTTATAAGGAGTGTGCTGTGACAATGCTGTGGCTTTAAGAGGTTATTTTGTCCTGTTTTGTTTTCAAGAGAGGTTGTAAGACAGAAGTGACAAGCAGTCGACTAAGACCACTTGAGTAAACAGCTTAGGAGGCTTTGATTTTTTTTAAACAGTCTGAATGGATGTGGCCACCTCTCACAGATCAAGATTTGTGGGTTTTGGTTTTTCAGAAATATCAGAAGCTATTGGGGTCTCAACAGAATTGGAAGCTTCAGTAAATATCTACACTTTGCTACTCTCTCTGAGTTTTCTCTTGATTTACCTTTCCTCCTGGTTGGAGAACTGCAGGTAAGAATCTGTGCCTGAATTTGCCTTTTTGCTAAGTGGTGTGTTTATGGGATGTTACAATATTGGACTAGTTCATTAGTAATAGTTACTGTATCTATTATTCAGTTGTTTTCAGTGGAGTTAACCTATTCTAAGTTCTCACTTTTGTTTGTATTTTAACTTCAATGTTGAAATAAATTGTGTTTTTGTTTAACATTGAATTACATAACCAGATGCATTAGACCTGGGACACAGCACTCCACATTTGCCTTAAAAATATGAAAATGTTAGGGTCTAGGCTACCTTTCTGAAATATTTTGAGGGGGTCCGGTCTGGTCCATAACAACATATTCTAACTTCAGAAAAGTGAGGGGTTTTGTAACAGAGATAATGGGAGCTGCAGATGCTGGAGAATCCGAGATAACAAAGTGCTCCTAAGATGCTGCTTGGCCTGCTGTGTTCATCCAGCTTCACACTTTGTTATCTAAAGTTTTTGTAACTCCTTGTTTGATCGCAGTGAGGCCCCTTAAATTGGACAGGTCAATGTTGTATCTCACAGAACAGGTGTGAACCTCACCCTGTACATCACAGAGAGAGATCACACACCACTATAGGTTTGTAAACTGGCTTAGTCTGAGGTACGAGTAGACACAGGGAAAACAAGGTACTGACTGTCTGCTGATCTGTCTAGGATTGAATGTGGCCACAGAAAAGATCAAAACAGCTTCACTTTATAAAGAGAATACTATGCTGTGAAAACACCGCCAGCAGGGTATCAGACCAAAGATTATGAGGTTAGAAAGGTTAATCTAAAACCAAAGATCTGTGGATGCTGGAAATCATAGAAAGAAACAGAAATTGCTGGGAAAATTCAATAAGTCTGACAGTATCTGTGAGAAGGCAAAATTAATGTTTTGTTCCCAGTCCATTCTGAATAAGGGTCAGTGGACCTGAAATATTAATTTTGCTTTCCCTCCACGCATACTGCCAGACCTGCAGGCCTTCTCTGGCAATTTCTGTTTTTGTTTCTCTCAAGAAATGTGATCAAATAGTTTTTTAGCAAACCAGATTCGGCAAAACAGTTGTCTTGGAAAGTGCCAGCAAGTGCACAGCTGAACTGGAAACATTTAGAGATCAGACTCCCAAGGCATTTAGTTCAATTTGAGTCAGCGGAACAGCAGTGAAAATGCTTTTGTCTTGAAAAGTAACTTTTAACACTAAGCTTGATGGCAGACATTTGGAGACCAATCTCCCTGGCAGTATGTTCAGATGATGTCAGCAGAATAGAGGTCAAGCAGTTGTCACTTAGCTGATCATAGCCAGTGTGATTTCTGGACACATTTCTATTACTATAACAGGTTGGAGAGGAACTTCCAGAGTTTATTTTCCCCCATCATGGTCCTGAGATTTTAACCTCTGCCTAGAGAGATGAATCAATATGTTATAAAGAACAACACAGTACAGCTGTGTGACAAGCTGGACACAGCAGAGTAGAAGATATACATCCATCCATTAATTAACTTCCAAGTAGCATCATTTCAACAAGATCTGATAAACATGTGGACTGTAGTTGGACAAACCTGATATTTTCTGATTTCTGCATGCCACAAAAATAGCTAGGAACAGTCTTCAGTCTGACTGTTGACTATCACTAATTGCCCTTAATGTAAAGGTAGTAAAGTGCCTCTTTCCTGGGCCATTTCAGAGGGCACTTACATTGCTGTTAATCTGAAGTCACACATAGGCCTTCGATACAGTGACTGATTCGGTAAACCCTCTAGTCACAGACCAGGGAAGTCCCAGAGTTAATCTCTAGTCCACATGCCCAAAGCTAATGAGTTATCAGGCCCATTCATTATGCCCTCTGTCCAGTATATAGCATAATCTCATGTCCAAAATTGCAGTAATGCCCTTGGAAGAGAAAGCAGCTGACCAATTCTGATTAAGGCCAAGAAATTGCTTTGCCGATCTCTGAGATTCCAAGAAAGAGAACACTGATTACTCCTGATAAAACACAATCTAAAATGATCAATAACTCCATTCCCTGGAACTAGCAGTGTCCTTTCAGAGACGAATTAATTGAGTTCCCCTTTACAAGTTCTGCAGTGACCCCAGCTCACCAACTGTAATATGTCTTTAGTGATCACTCCAGCAAGTGACAGATTCAGTCCATGTTTTGATAGTGTTTGTAACTGATTGCTATAGAAGCCACACAAGGGCTTCCTCCAAAAATGTATGAACAAATATTTATGGGGGATGAGGAGTTGGAGTTTGAGTGAATTGACTCAGGAGAAACAAAACTTAGGCACCTTATCCAACATTTTGCCAAATAAATAGTGCAGGTAGAGATAGAGATCAGTCTATACTTTGGGAGGAGCACTGATCAAAACAAGGGTAAATATGAAGAGGTTAACAGAGAAGCAAAACAACAGTCCAGAATTATAACACTAAATTGTCCAAGGACATAAAATAGAAACATATTTAATAGGCACACACAGAAGGGATTGTTGGTGCGGAAAGATTCATTGGAGGACAAACAGAGGAATATTACAACAGTGTCATAGTTCCCAGAGTGAAATATATCAGTGTGGGAGCCAGCTGCATGAGAATTGATAATAATGGCCCAAAACACAGATACATGTCCAAATACCAATAGAAGAGAGCTTTTGGGAATTTCTTAAAGAGAGGGGTGAGCCGAGCAGAGAGGAGCAACAGAAGTGGAGAGGCAGATTTAGAGATCTAGGGATTAGGGCGATGCAAGTTGTGGCTATCAAAGGTACAGCAAATATTCCTGGCCAGAATTCTGGAATTACAGAAGTGAAGAAGATTGTGAGTTATGACGCTGGAGAAAGATATGGAAAGAGTTGTACTCTAGGTCCCCAAACAGTCAATGGGAATTAGAGGAACAAATATGCAGGGGAATTGGGGAGCAATAGGATTGTCATAGTGGGAGATTTTAATTTTCCAAACTTAGACTGGGACTGCCATAGTATTAAAGATTTAGATGGGGTGGAATATGTTAAATGTGTTCAGGAAAGTTTCCTTAAGCAGTATATGGAGGCCCCTACTCGAAGGGGCAAAAGGCAACCTACTGTAGGATAATAGGGCAGGACAGGTCACTGAGGTGACAGTGGGAGAGCACTTTGGGACCAGTGACCATAGTTCTATTAATTTTAAAATAGTTATGGAAAAAGACAAAACTGGTCCACAGGTTCAAGTTCTAAATTAGGGCAAGGATAATTTTGATGGAATTAGACCGGACCTTGCAGTGGTTGATTGGAGTAGTTTGTTTGTAGGCAAAGGGAACTCTGGCAAGTGGGCGGCCTTTAAAAGTGTGATGGCTAGAGTTCAAGGTCTATATGTTCCTGTGAGGGTGAAGGGCAAGGTTGGCAGGAGTAGGGAACTCTGGATAATAAGAGATGTTGAGGCTTTGACCAGGAAAAAGAAGGAGGCACAGCTCAGGAGCAGGCATCTGGGATCAAGGGAATCCTTGTGGGTACATGGGGAATTCAGGAGTTTACTGAAGGAGGAAATCAGAAGGGTGAAAAGGAGACACAAGATAGCTTTGGCCGAGAAGATTAGGGTGAGTCCAAAGAGATTCTTTAAGTATATTAAAGGAAAAAGAACAACTAGAGACAGAATAGAAACCCTCAAGGACCAAAGTGGAAATATATGTGGAACTGTAGGAGATGAACAAGGTCCTCAATGTTTACTTTTCTTGTGTGTTTACCATGGAGAAAGTCATGAAGACTTGGGAACTTGGGAGAGTGAGTGGCAATATCTTAGGGACAGTCCGTATCACAGTAGAGGAGGTGTTGGAAGTATTAGTCGTTATGAACTTGGATAAATCTCCTGGTCCTGATGAGATATATCCAAGAACCCTGCAAGATACTAGGGAAGAAATTGCAGGAGCCCTTGCTGATATATTTGCATCATCATTAGCCATGGGTGAAATTCCAGAAGACTGGAGGGTAGCGAATGTTGTGCCCTTATTCAAGAAGGGCTACAAACAAAATTGGGAATTATAGACCAGTAAACTTAACATCTGTGGTAGGTAAGTTACTTGAGAAGATTCTCAGGGATAATATATACATGCATTTAGAAAGACAGGGTTTAATTAGGAATAGTCAGTGTGGCTTTGTGCATGGGAGATCATGCCCCACAAATTTGTTAGAGTTCTTTGATTAAGTGACCAGGAAAGTTGGTGAGGGCAGGGCAGTAGATGTAATATATATGGATTTCAGTAAGTCCTTTGATAAGGTTCCATATGGTAGGCTGCTCTGAAAGATTAGATCATTAGATCATTAGATCATTAGGAATTCACAGAGACCTAGCAAATTGGATATACAATAAGCTTAATGGTAGGAAGTAGAAGCAAATACTGGAAAGATGCTTGTCTGATTGGAGGCCTGTGACCAGTGGTGTCCCTCAGGGGTCGCTGCTGGGCCCATTGCTGTTTGTTATCTATATTGATGATTTGGATAAGAATGTACAAGACGTGATTAGTTAGCTTGTGGATGACACTAAAATAGACGGTAATGCAGACAGTGAGGAAGATTATCAGAAATTGCAGCAGGATCTTAATCAGCTGGGGAAGTGGGCCAAGAAATGGCAAATGGAGTTTAATATAGATGTGTGTAGTGTTGCATTTTGGAAAATCAAATCAACGTAGGAATTTCATGATGAATGGTAAGGCCTTCAGGAGGATAGTGGAACAGAGAGACCTTGGCGTTCAGGTGCACGGTTTCCTGAAAGTGGAGTCACAGGTTGACAGGCAGTGAAGAAGGCTTTTGGCATACTGGTCTTCAGTCAGGGTGTTGAGTACAGAAGTTGGGAAGTTATGTTGTAGTTATACAGGATGTTGGTGAGGCTGCACTTGGAGTATTGTGTTCAGTTTAGGTCACCTTGCTAGAAGAAGGATGTTATTAAACTGGAAAGAATGCAGAAGAAATTTATAAGGATGTTGCCAGGACTGAAGGGACTGAGTTATAGGGAGAGGTTGGACAAGCTCGGACTATTTTCTTTACTGCATAGGAGACTGAGGGGGTATCTTATGGAAGTGTATAAGATGATGAGAGGCATGGATAGGGTGAATGCACCTTTTTCCCAGGGTTGAGGATTCGAGGACTAGAGGGCATCAGTTTAAAGTAAGAGGGGAAAGAATACATTGCAACTTGTGTGGCAACGTTTTTACACAGAGGGTGGTATGGATATGGAATGAGCTTCCAGCAGAAGTGATTGAGGCGGGTACATTTAAATGTTATTAAAGACATTTGGACAAATACATCGATAGGCAGTGTTTAGAAGGATATGAGCTAAATGCGGCAAAATCAGCTTCGCATGGATAGACATTTGGGTTGGCATGGACCAGTTTGGGCCAAAGGGCCTGGACAATTCAAGTAAAATAGACACAACAGAGATGGGACCTTTCTCTTTGTAATAAAGAGCAAAATGATCACTAAATGTCCTTGGGCATGAGGCCTTTCCTGGATTTATTGGAAATCAAACCAGGTACTGAATGTTCTTAGTAACTGAGGAATGGACGTTTAAAAAGCACTTTTCAGGATGTGAGGTTATCCAAAAGTGCTTTACAGGAAATTGAGCTGTGTTGAATTTATTCAGTGTTTCTGAGGGAATGAGGAGGTAATTTCAAAGACAGAGAGAGTTACAGACACAGAGATAGGCCAAGAGATACAGATAGAGCATGAGACTGTCCTGGAAATGTTTCAGAGCCGAATCTGTGACACACATGTTGAAGTACGGCAGCAGATAGAAATCAATTCTTCTGTTTTGATATAGAGTAAGCTTCGTATTGTGTCTGGTGTGATATGTCGTTAGAGTGTTTGATGGGGCGGGGGGGGGCGCTGTATCAAGGGAGCTTCCCACTGTGTCTAATCCTATGCTATCCCTGTCCTCGGAGTGTTTGATGGGGGCAGTGTTGAGCTAGCTTTATTTCAGTGTTGTTGGAACCTGGACTTTGGAGACACACCTGTAGCAAATGTTGCCAACTGGGGCCAAGAGCTAAAGGTCTCTCCTTGCTGCTGCCCAGAGCCTAAACATTCTGTTGCTGTTGTTAATTGGACCTAAGGATTGGGTAGCAGTTACTGCCTAAAGCCTGGAGTTTCTGTATTGACAACAGCCTGGGGCTCTCTTCTTTCTGCTGACTGGAGCCTGGGGCCTCTCCATGCTGCTGCCTGGAGCTTGGACATTTGTGGCTGCTTTTGACTGGGACCCTCCACATTAAGGCACTGTTTTCAGACCAAGACTCCCTGCATGGACCTAAAGCCATGAGCCTCTACAGTAGCACAGGATCTGATTTTCCAGTTTGTGATGGCGGCCTGTCAAAAGACCGTGCCTTTAGGAGTTCATCCCAGGATCTGGCAAGATAGAGCACAGGTGTGTGCTGAAGTGTCCCTGGCTTCCCCAGCCCCTCATGCTTTCCCAAACCACAGCTCCCATGCTGTTTGAGTGTGGGCCTCATTTAGCTGGATTAACCAGCTAACCAAGGACAGCCTGAGCAATATACAGAGAACAGCTCCATCATGATTTGTGCGCGTAGACCTCAGTCAGCTAGTGTAACACAGACCAGGGACAGCCTGAGTAATCTTCAGAGCACAGATCACTCCCTGTCTCTGTGCATGGGGATTAGTCAACTGGTTTAACCTCATTTAGCTGGATTAACCAGCTAACCAAGGACAGCCTGAGCAATATACAGAGAACAGCTCCATCATGATTTGTGCGTGTAGACCTCAGTCAGCTAGTGTAACACAGACCAGGGACAGCCTGAGTTATCTTCAGAGCACAGATCACTCCCTGTCTCTGTGCATGGGGATTAGTCAGCTGGTTTAACTCAACAGGGGAAGTCTGAGTAATATACAGAGTACAGCTACCTCATTGTTTGTCTGTAAGAGGCAAGGTCAGTAGGGTTTACACAATCTGGGTGTACACTGAGTAATATACAGGCTCAACCTACCTCATTGTGTGTGTGCCTGGATCTCAGTGCTGGTTTAACCCAGACAAGGGACATTAAATTACATTTCAGTGAGCATATTTCAGGGAACTGGCTGTCAAGTGAGCTATAATCACCGGTTGTAGCTACTTCCAGTCAGCTCACTGGAACACACTCACACGCCTTTTGTAACTGGGTAAAGTTCTTTCCACTGTCATTTCACTGCAACACTCTCAATTAGGTTATGTGACTGATTACATCTCCCTCCACAGTTACCTAACTGAAACACAGTCTCATTCTCTGTAACAGGGTTTGGTTCACTGCACAGTTACATTACTATAATATTCTCTATTACTTTGTTCAAGTATTTATGGCTCACTCTACAGTCTGTTCACTGGAACACACTCACTCAATCTGTTGACCTGGTTATTGACCTCTACATTCACATACTTTTATTTTACGTAACTGGTTATAAGCTCTCTCCAGTCAGTTCACTTACACACACTCTCATTCTGTGTAACTGGTTATACTTCCTCCCACAATCAGTTCACTGGTACATACTCTCTCTCTCTCTCGAACCAAATGTAACTCTCTCCCACAATCAGATCACAGAAATACACTCTCACTCTCTGTAATTGTTGAGAGGTCTCCACACAATCAGTTCACTGGAAACGTATTCACTCATCTATGTAAATACTCAAAGCTCTTGCCATAGTCAGTTCACTGGAACACTCTTCTTTAGTTTGTGTAATGGTTGAAGCTTCTTCCATAGTGAGTTCACTAAAAGCCACCCACTCAGCCTCTCCAACCGGATATAGCTCTTTCTGCAGTTCACTGAAACACTCTCACTCATTCTGTGTATCTTGTGATAGTTTTCTCCACAGTCTGTTCACTGGGTCAAACTCACTCACACTCTGCAACTGATCATGGCTCTTTCCACAGATTCTTCACTGGAACAAATGAACATACCCAGTGTTACAGCTCTTTTCACACTCTGTTCACTAGAAAAACTCACTGTCTGTCTAACTGGTTAAAGCTTTTTCCTTAGTCAGTTCACTGAAACATGCTCGCTCGTTTCAAGTAACTGGCTAAGGCTCTCATCAGAATGTGTTAATTAGAAGCCAATCACCTATCTCCCCAACTGGATAAAGCTTTCTCCACAGATAACAAAGTGTGGGGCTGGATGAATACAGCAGGCCGAGCAGCATCTTAGGAGCACAAAAGCTGACGTTTCGGGCCTAGACCCTATCTGATGAAGGGCCTAGGCCTGAAACGTCAGCTTTTGTGCTCCTAAGATGCTGCTTGGCCTGCTGTGTTCATCCAGCCTCACGCTTTGTTATCTTGGATTCTCCAGTATCTGCAGTTTCCATTATCTCTGAAAGTTTTCTCCAGAGTTCACTTGATACATGATCATTCTGCGTAGCTTGTTATAGCTTTCTCCACAGTCTGTTCACTGAAGCACACTCACTCACTCTTCCACAATTACTTATAGTTCTGTGCACAGTTTGTACACTTGAACACAGTTTGCCTATTTAAGTGGTTATACCTCACTGCACAGCTACTTAACTAAAACAGTCTCACTCATTCTGTGTAACTGACTGTAGCTTTCTCCACAGTCAGTTAACAGGATCATTCACACACATTCAATGTAGCTAGTTATAGCTCTTTCCAAAATCATTTCTGTCAAGCACATTCACTCATTCTATCAATCCAGTTAAACTTCTCTCCACAGTTGGTTTACAGAAAAGCGCTCACTCAGTCCATGTATCTGGTCATTGCTCTCTCCATAGTCAGTTCTCTGAGCACACACTTCAGCTCACTTGCACGCACCATCAGTCTGTCTCACGGTATACAGCTCCTTCTAGTCAGTACACAGGAACACATTCTCACTCTGTCCAACTGCTTATCGCTCTCTTCACAATCATTTAAATGAAACACACTCTGTTATTTCATAACTGGTTAGAGCTCTCTCCACAGTCATTTCAATGGAACACCCCTTCCCGCTGTCTGCAATGAGTTTTGGCTCACTCCAAAACCTATTCACAGAACGTCCTCTTTTTTTTGCAACTGATAAAGACGCTGTGTAATTGGTTATAGCTATTTGCACTCTGTGTACACTGGAACATAGTTATTCAGTCTGAGTTATTGTTTATAGCTCTTTACACAATTAGATCCCTGAAGCATACCCACTTGCTTTACAGAAGTGGTTAAAGCTCTCTCCACAATCAGTTCACTGGAACATATTCTCTCACGATCTGTAATTGCTGATAACTTTTTCCACATGGTAGGATGGTTAGTCAGGCTTGCTTAATAGAAACAAGGAACACTTGCACTTGCATGAGTAATATAGAGTACAGATCCCTCATTGACTCTGGGTGATTGGGTTCCTTTAGATAGGTTAACACAGATCAAGAACAGGCTGAGAAAGTTGCACAGCGCAGCTCCTTTGACCATTCAGTCAGCTGGTTCATCAGAGACCTGGAGTACTGAGACACATACAGCATACAGGTTTCTAGGTTCAGTGAACTGAGATAATACAGAACAGGGGCACTCTGATTTATGTACAGAGAGCAATTAGCTCATTGCCTCTGTGTGAGGAGTTCAGTTAGCTGTGTTATAACAGACCTGGAGTGCCTGAACATTGTACACAAGTCTGATCCTTGTTAGTCTGTGTGTGGGATTTGATCTGTGTGGGAAGTGTTAGACTAGTGGTATTATCAGTGGACTGTTAATCCAAGGTCCCAGATAACGTTCTGGGGACCCAGGTGCGAATTCTGCCATGGTAGATGGTGGAAATTGAATTTAGTAAATTTGTTTGGAATTAAGAGCCTAAGGATGACCATGAATCTATTGCCAATTGTTGGGGGAAAATCTGCCTGGTTCACTGATGTCGTTTAGGGAAGGAAACTGCCACCCTTAGATGGTCTGGCCTACGTGACTCCAGACCCACAGCAATGTGGTTGACTCTTAACTGTCCTCTGGGCAATCAGGGATGGGCAATAAATGCCAGCTAGTCAGTGTAGCCCTCATTATCTGAATGAATAAAGAGGGGGAAAAAAATCAGCTGAGTAAGGACAGAGCAAAATACAGAGCACAACTCCCTCACTATTTCTGGGTTTGGGGGTCAGTCAGCTGGGCTAACACAGACCAAGGACAGACTGAGTACCATACGGAGCAAAACACGCTTATTATTTCCATGTGTGCTCACCAGTGATGTCCAGATCACCAAACCCTCATTATCTCCATGTGAGGGTCTCAGTCAGGTGGTTTAACACAGATGAGGGGCAGACCGAGTCATCTGCAGAGTACATTCCCTCACTGTTCTGTGTTCAGTCAGTTGGATAGTCTGAGTAATATACAGAGCACAGCTCACTCACTGTATGCACTTCATAGAAGTATAAGTTTTACGGATAATAAACCATGTCTCATGGTAAATCATGTCTAATAATTGGTATAAAACATGTCCCAGTTAGTAAGCAAATAATACAATGCTTACAAGACATAGCATTATGTGTAGGGCCTGAAGAAGCTGATATACATAGGGAGGGTTCAGATGATGGATGATGTTGCAGAGATAGTGAGGAGTGTATTGTCTGGAGGAGATTACAGTTATAGATTGGATGTTGGGCAAAGAGGATGCAGTGATGAGTAGGGATGTAGGTCTGGAGGACGTAACAGAGAGAGATGTAGATACTGGAGGATATTCCAAAGATAAGGAGGGTTGTAGGTCCTGGAGGAGGTTACAGGTACATGGAAGGTTGTAACTGATTCTAATTCTCAGCTCCCTAACTAAGCAACTTCTTCAAACTCTTGATGATCATGAGTGAATGGCTAATAGTGACATGTTTTCTGGATAATACTAAGGAATAGGTGCAAAGAATTGTGACAAAGCCATCGCTGCCCATCACCTGTGCATCCTAAATCTTTCCTCTCTCACTTTAAATCAATGCTGTCTAGTTTTTGACTCGGATGCCCTGGGGAAAGACTTTGGCTATTCACCCTGTCCATGCCCCTCATGATTTTATAAACTTCTATAAGGTCATCCCTCAGCCTCCAATGCTCCAGGGAATAAAAGCTGCAGCCTATTCAACCTCTCCCTAAAGCACAAACCCTCCAAACCTGACAACATCCTTTTAAATCTTTTCTGAACCCTTTCAAGTTTAGCATCTTTCCTATAGTGAGGAAACCAGAAACGAACACAGCTTTCCAAAAGTGGCCTGCCAATGTCCTTTACAGCCACAATATGACCTCCCAACTCTAATACTCAATGCACCGTGCACCAAATGCCTTTTTCACTACCCTGTCTACCTGCAATTCCACTTTCAAGGAACTATGAACTTGCACTTAAGATGGTGAGTTAGAAAGGTTAGTCTAAATTGTACAAAAAACCCAAAAGAATTACATATGCTGGAAAACAGAAACAAAAACGCAAATTGCTGGAAAAACTCAATAGATCTGGCAGCATCTGTGGAGAGAAAGCTGAATTAATGCTTTGAGTCCAGTCCATTCTGATGAAAGGTCACTCAAACGAAAATGTCGACTCTGTTCCTTCTCTGTGTGTGCCAGACGTAATTGCTGTCTCCAGCAATTTCTGCTTTTGTTTATCTCAATAAATCTGTTTAGATAATTTCAGTAAAGTAGAATGAGCAACACAATTGTCTTGGAAAGACCCTTCAAGTGCAGAGTTGAATAGCAAACAGTTGGAGATCAGACCCCAAGGTGTTGTGTTCAAGTGGTGTCAGCAGAACAAAAGTGGAAAAGTGACTTCTGACACAGAGTTTGACTGTAGATAGTTGGAGACCAGGCAGTGTTTTCAGATGGTGTCAGCGAAACAGAAGTAAAACATTTGTCTTGGGAATCATTTACCTGACCAGGTCCATTTCAGAGGGCAGTTCAGAATCAGTCACATTTTTGTGGATCTGAAGCCACACATGGACCGTTGGGTCAGTTACTGACTGGGCAAACCCTCTGAGTGACAGACTAGGGAATTCCCAGAGTTAATCCCAAGTCTGTAAATTTAAAGACTTATCAGGTTCATCCAGCCTTCTGTCCAGCAGATAGTGAAACCTCATGTCCCAACTGCAATACTGTTCATGGAAGAGAAAGAAAGGTGACCAATTCAGAAAAATACTCAGAGTACTTGCTCTGTCCATCTCTGAGGCACCAGGAAGGAGAACATTGTTACTCCTGATAAAACCCAATCTAAATTGATCACTGCAGGCCAAGCAGCATCAGAGGAGCAGGATTCCTAAAACACACACTCGCAGCAATGCGCCGGCATCTCCTCAGCCTTCCTGCTCCTCTGATGCTGCTTGGCCTGCTGCCTTCATCGAACTCTACACCTTGTTATTTCAGATTCTCCAGCATCTGCAGCTCCTACTATCTCTAAATTGATCACTAACTCCTTTCCGTTGAACTAGCACTGTCCTCTCAGTGAGGAATTTATCGATTTTCCCTTCCAATATCAGTAGGGAACCTTGACTCATCAGATATTATATGCCTTTCATGATCACTCCAACCAGTGACAAATTGGGATAGCACAGACAAAGACCATTCTACACATGTTCTGTTGGTGTCTATAACTGATTGCTGTAAAAGCCAAATAGGGACTTCCTCCAAAACCTTCTGAAAATCTATTTATTGGGGAATTAAGATGAGAGATGAGAGATGTAAAAAAGACAAGAGCATTAGTTTTTTTTACACAGAGGGTGGTTTGTGTATGGAATGAACTTTCCAAGGCAGTGGTGGATGTGGGTACAATTACAATATTTAAAAGACATTTGGGTAAGCCCATGAACAGAAAACGTATGGAGGATATGGGCCAGAAGCAGGCAGGAGGTACTAGGTTTGTTTGGGATTATGTTTCTATGGACCGAAGGTCTGTTTCTGTGCAGTGTGACTCTGTGACTATGACTCTATGAGGGGCTGGATTCGAGTGAATTGATTTGGGACAGACAAAACTTGGCACTTTATCCAACACTTTGCCAAGCAAAAAGGTCTCTTTAATATATGGCCAGGAGTGGACACCAAAACAAGGCCGAATATGAAAAGACTAACAGAGAAATGAGGTTTGTCAGCATTCGTGAACAGAAATCAGACACCACCATACACCAGGCCTTGTTATCACATAGTCTGCTACTACTCACAACCCATTGTTAGCTACTAACAGTCCCCATTAGTAGCTATTCACCTTCCTAGCCAGATCATTATCCACACCTTTGTATGTCCAGATGTTCTTCCCTCTCTTTGGGCTCTATCCACACCTATTGCTCACTCCTTACCCCCTCCTCCAACCCTATCTTCTGCACCATCATTTCTGAGGAATGGCCAATGGACCCAAAATATTAACTATGATTTCTGTTCAGAGATGCTGCCAGACCTGCTGAGCTTTTCCAGCAATATCTGTTTTTGTTTCTGATTTATGCAGCATCCACAGTTCTTTTGGTTTTTATCTAGTTATAAAGTATTACATTTTGTTGGCAGTGGGTGAGAAGTAGTGTGTATGTGAAGGGAATAGAATGGTGAGGATATTGACACAGTCACAGTCAAAAAGAATATTTTTAACTTTATAATGAATCACTAGGAGATGCCTGGAGGCAGCAGGAATATAATCAAGAGGGAAATCAGGAGGTCAAAAACAGGACATGAGATAGCTTTGGCAAATAGGGTTAAGGAGAATCCAAAGAGAATTTACACATACATTGACAACAAAAGAGTAAATAGGGAGAAAATATGGGCCCCTTAAAATTCAGCAAGGCTGTCTACGTGTGGGACCTCAGGAGATGGGTGAGATACTAAATGAGTATTTTGCATCAGTATTTACTGTGGAGAAGGCTTTGGAAGGCAGAGGACTTGAGAAATAAATATTTATATCTGGAAAAGTGTCCATATTACATAGGAGGAGGTGCTGGATGTCTTGGAATGCATAAAGAAGGATAAATCCTCAGCAACTGATCAGGTGTATTCTAGAACTTTGTGGGAAGCCATGGAAATGATTGCTGGGCCCCATGCTGAGATATTTGTAACGTCGACAGTCATGCCTGGGGTGACTGGAGTTTAGTTAATGTGGTACCACAATTTAGAAAAACCAGGGAACTATAAACAAGTGAGCCTGACTTATTGGTGAATAACTTGTTTGAGGGGATCCTGAGGAACAGGATTTACAAGTATTTGGAAAAGCAAGGCCTGATTAGGGACGGTCAACATGGCTTTGTGTGTGGGAAATGGTATCTCACTAACTTGCTTCAGTTCTTTTGAAGATGTGACAAAGGAGATTGATGAGGGCAGAGTGGTAGATGTTAACTATATGGATTTTAGAGTGGATTTCTAGCTCAAATTGTGGATGCTGTGGTTGGTTGACTCGTCGAGCTGGCTTGTTGTAGGTAACATCATCAGTGCAGCCTCCGATGAAGTGCTGTTGTGTTTTCCCACCCCTTGTTTAAACTCTGGTGTCTATTGAGCTGGGTTACATCACTTCTGGTTTTCCTTCATGGTGGAGTATATATAGGGTCTAGCTCTATGTGTTTGTTGATGGCTTTCTTAATGGAGAACTAGGCCCCTAGGAATTCCCTTGCTTGTCTCTGCTTGGCCTGTCCCAGGCTCCTGGTGTTGTCCCAATCAAACTGGTGGTTCTCTTTATCCTTGTGGATGGAGATGAGCGAGTGTTAGAACACAGAACATAGAAAAGTACAGCACAGTACAGGCCCTTCGGCCCACAATTTGTGCCATGGAATAACCCTAATCCAAAAATAAAATAACCTAACATACACTCTCCTCAATTCACTGCCCTCCATGTGCATGTCCAGCAGTCGTTTAAATGTCACTAATGACTCTGCTTCCACGACTTCCAACTGGCAAAGTATTCCGTGCGCTCACAACTCTCTGGGTGAAGAACCTCCCTCTGACGTCTCCACTATACCCTCCTCCTAACACCTTAAAACTATGACCCCTCGTGGCAGTCAATCCTGCCCTGGAGGAAAGTCTCTGGCTATCAACTCTATCCATGCCTCTCATTACCTTGTACACCTCGATCAGGTCACCTCTCTTCCTCCTTCTCTCCAGAGAGAAAAGCCCGAGCTCAGTCAACCTCTCCTCGTAAAGCAAGCCCTCCAGTTCAGCCAGCATCTTGGTAAACCTCGTTTGCACCCTCTCCAAAGCCTCCACATCTTTCGTATAATAGGGCGACCAGAACTGGACACAATATTCCAATTGTGGTCTCACCAGGATTTTGTAGAGCTGCAGCATAACCTCGCGGCTCTTAAACTCGATCCAGCTGTTAATGAAAGCCAAAACAGTATATGCTTTCTTAACAACCTTATCCACTTGGGTGGCAACTTTGAGGGAGCTATGCATTTGAACACCAAGATCCCGCTGTTCCTCCACACTGCCGAGGATCCTGCCTTTAATCCTATATTCAGCATTTAAGTTCGACCTTCCAAAATGCATCACTTCGCATTTGTCCAGGTTGAACTCCATCTGCCATTTCTCAGCCCAGCTCTGCATTCTGTCAATGTCTCGCTGAAGCCTGCAATAGCCCTCAATACTATCAACGGCACCTCCAACCTTTGTGTCATCAGCAAACATACTAACCCACCCCTCAACCTCCTCATCCAAGTCATTTATAAAAACTACAAAGAGCAGAGGCCCAAGAACAGAGCCCTGCAGGACACCACTCAGCACTGACCTCCAGGCAGAATACTTACCATCTACAACCACTCTCCGCCTCCTGTCAGCCAACCAACTCTGAATCCAGACAGCCAAATCACCCTGTATCCCATATCTCCTGGTTGACCGTGTCTTTTTGTTGCCAGTTGATGTTTGTGTACCCTTGTGGTTAATTTCCTTCCTGTCTATCCAGGAACATTACATTGAATGCCCGCATTCACCACCATTTCTGAAGAAGGGTCCCAACCTGACCTGAAACTTCAACTTTCCTGCTCCTCTGATGCTGCCTGGTCTGCTATGATCTTCCACCTCCACACCGTGTTATCTCTGACTCCAGCATCAGCAGTTCTTACTAACTGTGAGTAAGTCATAACCCCACTGCGAAGCCTCTTCTAGGGATGCTACCTTGAAGAAGTTTTCCTCCTGTCTCCAGAGAGACAGAGGGAAATGTGGTACGCTATAAATCAGTTTGTTCCAGGTCTGTGTTGACATAGAATACTGACGCACTGATGCAGAAACAATGAAGTAGCAGTGCTCCCTATAATACACAGGCTGTCCAAGGTTCGTGAGAGCACATTATGGTGTACCTTGCAGAGACATTTGTATCATTGACAGCCACGAGTGAGGTTCCACAAAACTGGAGGGTGTTTAAAGTTGTGTCATTATTTAAGAAAGGCTGTAAGGAAAAGCCAATGAACTACACACAGACAGGTGAATCTGATGTCAGTAGTGGGTAAGTTGTGGGATTGATTTCTGAGAAACAGGATTTACATTTGGAAAGACACGGACTCTGGATGGCTTTGTGCAAGAGAAAACATGACTCACAAACTTGATTAAGTTTTTTGAAGAGGTAACCAAGAATATAGATAAAGGCAAGCGGTAAATGTTGCCGACATGGACTTTAGCATGGCCTTTGGCAAGATTCCACAAGGTAGACGGGGTAATTAGATTAGATCACATGGAACCAGGGAGAGCCAGACAATTGGATACAAAATTGGCTCAAATGTAAGGGACAGAGAGTGACAGTAAAGAGTTGCTAGAGAGATGCTTGCCTGTGCAGGGTATTATGCTGGCAGTCTGCCCTCTGCTTGCTATCTGCATCAGTTAGAGATTGGAGAATGAAATGAGAACACCTGCTTTCCCAGGAGAAGCTGCTGCTGATTGAGGGCATAGCCTGGGCCATTGGGTACTGCAGCCTGCCTACCTGCCTGGAGGGGAAACCAAGCCTTAGGATTCTGTTGCTGCTGCCTTTTGAAGCCTGATAACTTGCATCCTTCTTTGGCGAGTTAAAGACTGAAGTAACAACACATGTTGCACCTGGGAGTTGCTGCTGCTGCTGAACTGAGGTTCAGAGCACAGGGCTCTTTGGTCTTGCTGCCTTGATAAGGCTAGTGGTCTGCATTTCTACTCAGTTGGTGCCCAGAAGGTCAATTACTGGAGTGTAGACACTTTTCTTCAGTCTGGGAATTCAGGCCTGGACGGTTGACAGCGTGTTGTCTGAACATTTGTATGCAAGTGACTGTAGTTTGGATTCTGGAGCCTGGAACTGTTCAAAGCCTGGGCCCTTTCCTTGTTACTACTTCCTGACTGTGGCCTATACTATATCATCATCTGCTGCCAGTGGCTCCTGCCTTTGGACTTTAGGGAACTGTTGTGTGGGAGCTGTAGGTTGGGTAGCAGGTCAGGACATGGCTGCCTGGGGCAACTCGATTCGCAAGTGAGGTCTTAGATGTATGGTGAAGCAGTGTTCTTCCTGAAGACTGAGCAGGCAGTGCACCTTGCCCTGGAGAAGGGCTTACTGTCGATGGGACATTCTTGCCTTTCGACCGAGGTCTTAGATGTATGGTGAGGCAGTGTTCTTCCTGAAGACTGAGCAGGCAGTGCACCTTGCCCTGGAGAAGGGCTTACTGTCGATGGGACATTCTTGCCTGTCGACCTGGAGGTAGTTGAATAGAGGGTCATTTTACTGAATGTCCAGCCCTTTGTGCCATCCGACCTCCCTCTCCCCCACCTCCATCAGCTCAGGAATTGAGGTCAGGTGTGGCACTGCTGCTGCTCAGTCTGAAGGAGGCCCTCCTGAGACATATCTACTCCTTTAGGCAACAGGAGGAGAATGTGGAGGGTGTGTTTACTGAAAAGCATGAAGGAGACGGAATTCTCTCCTGCTTCCAGTCATGTCTGCCCAGCAGCTATTAGTGGCCCTGGGAGTGGACAGAAATATGAGGTGGCTGTGAAGGGGGAAAAGGAAGTCCCTCTCCCGCTTAGTAAGTTGGTTTTCCTGCTGTTGGTGATGGAACATACATAGAACATTACAGCGCAGTACAGGCCCTTTAGCCCTCAATGTTGCGCCGATCTGTGAAACCAATCTGAAGCCCATCTAACCTACACTATTCCATTATCATCCATATGTTTATCCAATGACCATTTAAATGCCCTTAAAGTTGGCAAGTCTACTACTGTTGCAGGCAGGGCATTCCACGTCCTTACTACTCTCTGAGTAAAGAATCTACCTCTGACATCTGTCCTGTATCTATCACCCCTCAACTTAAAGCTATGCCCCCTCGTGCTAGCCATCACCATCTGAGGAAAAAGACTCTCACTGTCCACCCTATCTAATTCTATGATCGTCTTGTATGTCTCTATTAAGTCACCTCAACCTTTTTCTCTCCAACAAAAACAGCCTCAAGTCCCTCAGTCTTTCCTCATAAGACCTTTCTTCTATACCAGGCAACATCCTGGTAAATCTCTGTATCCTTTCCAATGCTTCCACATCCTTCCTATAATGCAGTGACCAGAACTGCATGGAATACTCCAAGTGCGGCCACATCAGATAACAAAGTGTGGGGCTGGATGAACACAGCAGGCCAAGCAGCATCTTAGGAGCACAAAAAAATGACGTTTTGGGCCTAGACCCTTCATCAGAAAAGCTTCCTTCGACACGAAGGGTCAAGGCCCGAAACATCAGTTTTTGTGCTCCTAAGATGCTGCTTGGCCTGCTGTGTTCATCCAGCCCCACACTTTGTTATCTTGGATTCTCCAGCATCTGCAATTCCCATTATCTCTGCGGCCACACCAGAGTTTTGTACAGCTACAACATGACCTCATGGCTCCAAAACTCAATCCCTCTACCAAAAAAACCGAACACACCGTATGCCTTCTCAACTACCCTATCAACCTGGTGGCAACTTTCAGGGATCTATGCACATGGACTCCGAGATCTCTCTGCTCGTCCACACTACCAAGAATCTTTCCATTCGCCCAGCACTCTGTATTCCTGTTATTCCTTCCAAAGTGAATCACCTCATACTTTTCTGCATTAAACTCCATTTGCCACCTCTCTGCCCAGCTCTGCAGCTTATCTATGTTCCTCTGTAACCTGCAACATCCTTCCGCATTAAGATAACAAAGTGTGGAGCTGGATGAACACAACAGGCCAAGCAGCATCTTAGGAGCACAAAAGCTGACGTTTCGAGCCTAGACCCTTCATCAGAAAAGCTTCCTTCCGCACTATCCACAACTCCACCCACTTTAGTGTCATCTGCAAATTTACTAACCCATCCTTCTACTCCTTCATCCAGGTCATTTATAAAAATGACAAACAGCTGTGGCCCCAAAACTGATTCTTGCAGTAAACCACTAGCAACTGACCTCAGGATGAACATTTCCCACCAACCACGACCCTCTGTCTTCTTACAGCTAGCCAATTTCTGATGCAAGCCGCTAAATCACCTTCAGTTTCATGCCTCCGTAATTTCTGCAACAGCCTACCGTGGGGAACCTTATTAAATATAGAACATTTCAGCACAGTACAGGCCCTTTGGCCCTCGATATTGTGCCGACCTGTTGTGCCGACCATTTCAGGAGACAAAGCTACATGGCAAGGAAGGGTCTTCACGAGTCTCCTGGCCTCCAGTCCTGGCGGCTGGCTATCACGTTGGCCCCTTTTACCACTCGGAGATCTTGAAGATCAAGGAGCACTTGCCAGGCCGTCTGCTCCAACTCATGGTTCATTTCAGAGACATAGAGCTTCATTTCATGAATGTATTCGCACCTTGGATGGGACCTGAGCAGACGTGCTTCTTTGAGGAAGTTTACTCTTCTTAGCTCATCAGTGAGGGCAAACAAGTCCTTCTCGGTGGAAATTTCAATTTGACCCTCGAAAGGAGGACTGAGACTCACACATACACACATGCACACACACTCTCTCACACAAACACACTCACGGTTTCTCAAATGCACACTTTCTCACGCGCGCACACGCATAGGCACACGCAATGCACACAAACATATCTATGTTTATTTATTTGCAGATAAATTCTATTTTGTTCATCACAGTCAGTCAGTGTGACATCTTATAAATTCCAGCTTTCAGAAATAAATCAGCCTCATTCCAGCTTAAAATTCTGAAATAGACCCTAAATAAAGCCTCACACCTACAATTCAGTGTCTGACCTAAGATGTCACCTTTCATGAATTCCTGTGGCTCTGCCTGATTGTGCTGACAGCAAAGCACTGTCATTGACTTTATAAACACTTTACACTCTTGGTCACCTGTCACTTGACACTCCACTCATACCAGTTGTATGATATTTTGATCTCTTTGCTTTTGATCTCTCTACCTATAAATACCAGTCTGTGTGCCCTGCTGTCTGACTACACCTGACGAAACAACTGTGGTCCAAAAGCTTGTGTGACTCCAGATAAAACTGTTGGACTCTAACCTGGTGTTGTATGTCTTCTGACTCTGGCAGAGGTTACCAGAGGAAGGATGCTTTTCAGAATGGAGGACTGTGACGAGTGGTGCTCCACAGTGATCAATGCTACGACCACCTGCTATTCATGATCTACATAAATGATTTGAAGGAAAATGTAGTTGGTCAAATTAGTAAGTTTGCAGCTGATACAATGATTGGTGGAGTTGTGGACAGTGAGGAAGATTGTCAGAGGATACAACAAGATATAGATCAGTTGAAGACATGGGAAAAATGGAAGATTGAATTTAAATGTGAGATGATACATTTTGGAAGGTTAAGTATAGGTGGAAATTATATGGTGAATGGTAGAACCCTTAGGAGTATTGACTTGCAAAGAGATCTGGGTGTGCAGGTCCACAGATCACTGAACATGGCAGTGTAGAAAGATAATGCAATAAAAAAGGCAAATGATATGCTTGTCTTCATCGGAAGGAGCATTGAGTATAAGGTTAGGCAAGCTATGGCTGCAGCTTTATAGAACTTCAGTTATGCCACGTTTGCAATATTGCATACAGTTCTGGTCACCACACTAATAGAAGGATGTGGATGTTTTGTAGTGGGTACAGAACAGGTTTACCAGGATGTTGCCTGGTATGAGGGATTTTAGCTATGAAGAACATTTGGATAGATTGGGTTTGTTTTCACTGGAACATAGGAGATTGAGGGGGTGACCTGATAGAAGTTTAAAAGATTATGAATGGCATTGATAGAGTGGAAAGTATGAGGCTTTTTCCCAGACAGGAGAGGTTGATTACTAGGGGACACAGGTTCAAGGTGTAAGGAAGGTAGTTTAAAAGAGATGTGTGAGGCAAGTTTTTCACATAAAGGGTGGTGAGTTCCTGAAACATGTTGCCAGAGGAGGCACAGGAAGCAGACACAATAGCGGCATTCAAGAAGCATTTGGTCAAGTACATGAATAGGAAAGGAATAGAGGGATAGCGATCCTGTAAGTGAAGATAGCTTAAGTATGGAAGGGCAAAATGTGGGGATGCAGGGTTAGAGGGCCGAAGGGACTAAACTTGTGCTGTATTGTTCTTGTTCTCCATGACAAAGCATATCATCACCTTCATCTGCAAGTGGAAAGGGGAGAGGGAGGAAGTTAGAAATTGCAACCAATTTCACTGCTCCCACCTTGACTCCATCTCCTCTCCTTTGGGTCAGATCCTGCCCCGCTACATTCGCAACTCCTCTGGTGCCCTTCGCCACATTGACAATTTCCAGTTCCTTGACCCCAACTTTGGCCTTTTGACCTGACCAGCTCGATCACTAGTGCTGCTGCTGAACGACTTTTGTTGGTGGACATTGAAATCCCCCACCTGGAATACATTTTGCACCCTTGCCACCCCACTTACTCCAAGTGTTCTTCAACATAGAGAGAGGACAATATGTGATAATCAGCAGACGGCTTCCATTTTCAAGTTGATGCCTTGAAACTTCATGGGTCTGGCATCATAGATCGTAGAATCCCTACAATGCAGAAACAGGCCCTTCAGCCCAAAAAGTCCATACTGACCCCCAGAGCATCCCACCCAGACCCATCCTTCTAATACCCCACCAAATCTACACATCCCCGAATGCATGGGGCAATTTAACATAGCTAGTCCACCGAGCCTGCACATCTTTGGACTGTGGGAGGAAACCAGAACACCCAGAGAGAATGTGCAAACTCCACACAGACTGTCACCTGAGAGTGGAATCAATCCTGGATCCCTGTGCTGTGAGGCAGCAGTGCTAACCACTGAACCACCGTGCTGTCAATGTTGAGGACTCCCAGGGAAACTCCTTCCCAACTGTATACCACTGTGCTGCCATCTGTTCTGGGTGACAGGTGACAGGAGAAATCAGGTGATGGTGGTGTCTGGGACATAGTCATAGTCACATACTCATACCTTACAGACAATATCAAACTGTTGTGAGACAGCTTGTCCAATTTTGTCAATGCCAGGTGGTTCGCCCAGATTCATTTCTTTGTTGAAAATTTGTACTGGTTGATGCAACTGAGAGGCTTGCTGGTAGGAAAAGGGTTAGGCTTTCATAGTTTAACTATGGTGGGGGCAGCTCTGTCACTGTATTACACTTGTGTGCAGTCATAGTGGGAACAGATCGATCACAGTACAATGATGGATATAGAAATGGCCAGCTTAGGTCTGTCCCTGTATGACCACTGGGATACAGTACTCATGGAGTTTGGTCTGTCAGAGTATTACAGTTGAAAATAGGACTTTTGTGGAAATGTCTGTCTCTATAGAACAATGAATTACAATTTAATATAGTTTGAAAATACTTACTCACCAGCCAGTTGCTCCCGTTGGTCCATGTCACTTCCTGAAATGTCCAGGTTTGCTTTGTTCTGCTCCATGAGAGAATGGTGAAGGGAGGTATACAGGGGGGAGGAATCTGAAGGAGGGCACAATTGAGGACTCGAGCAGTGAGGCAATATGGGCAGAACTCAGAAATAGGAAAGGTGCAGTAACAATGTTGGGACTGTACTACAGGCTTCCCAACAGCGAGCGTGAGATAGTGGTACAAATATGTAAACAGATTATGAAAAGGTGTAGGGGCAAAAGGGTAGTGGTGATGGGAGATTTTAATTTTCTCAACATTGACTGGGATTCACTTAGTGTTAGGGGTCAAGATGGAGCAGAATTCATAAGGAGCATCCAGGAGGGTTTTCTAGAGCAGTATGAATGTAGTCCAACGCGGGAAGGGGCCTACTGGACCTGGTGTTGGGGAATGAGCCCAGCCAGGTGGTTGAAATTACAGCACGGGACTACTTTGGGAATAGTGACCACAATTCTGTAAGTTTTACAATACTCATGGAGAAAGATGAAAGTGGTCCTAAAGGAAGAGTCCTAAACTGGGGGAAGGCCAACTATACCAAAACTCAGCAGGAACTTGGGAATGTCGATTGTGAGAAACTGATTGAAGGTAAATCCATATTTGATTTGTGGGAGGCTTTTAAAGACAGGTTGATTAGCGTGCAGGAGAGACATGTTCCTGTGAAAGTGAGGGATAGAAATGGCAAGGTTAAGGAATCATGGATGACAGGTGAAATTGTGAGATTAGCTAAAAGGAAAAAGGAAGCATACATGAGGTCTAGGTGACTAAAGACAAATGAAGTTTTGGAAGAATATCGTGAATGTAGGGTGAATCTGAAACAAGGAATTAAGAGGGCAAAAAGGAGACATGAGATATCTTTAGCAAACATGGTTAAGGAAAATCTCAAAGCCTTTTATTCATATATGAAGAGCAAGAGGGTAACTAGAGAAAGGATTGGCCCACTTAAGGACAAAGAAGGAAAGTTATGCATTGAGTCAGAGAAAATGGGTGACATTCTTAACCAGTACTTTGCATTGGTATTCACCAGGGAGAGGGACATGACAGATGTTGAGGTTAGGGATAGATGTTTGATTACTGTAGGTCAAGTCGGTATAAGGACAGAGGAAGTGTTGGGTATCCTAAAAGATATTAAGGTGGACAAATCCCCAGGTCTGGATGGGATCTATCCCAGGTTATTGAGGGAAGCGAGAGAGGAAATAGTCGGGTCCGTAACAGATATCTTTGCAGCATCCTTAAATGCATGAGGTCCCGGAGGACTGGAGACTTGCTAATGTTGTCCCCTTGTTTAAGAAGGGTAGCAGGGATAATCCAGGTAATTATTGACCGATGAGCCTGACGTCAGTGGTTGGGAAGCTACTGGAGAAGATACTGAGGGATAGGATCTATTCCCATTTGGAAGAAAATGGGCTTATCAGTGATAGACAACAAGGTTTTGTGCAGGGCAGGTCATGTCTTCCCAACTTAATAGAATTCTTTGAGGACGTGACAAAGTTGTTTAATGAGGGAGAGGCTGTAGATGTCATGTACATGGACTTCAGGAAGGCGTTTGATAACGTTCCCCGTGGCAGGCTGATGAAGAAAGTGAGGTCGCATGGGGTCTGCTAGCTAGATGGATAAAAAACTGGCTAGGCAACAGGA